>NC_139512.1:357482206-357679706 GCF_947247035.1 Vipera ursinii | reverse complement strand
AATCCACAAATTCACTAGAATTCACTAGAATCCACAAGAATTCAACCAGAATCTACAAAAATTCACTAGAATTCAACAGAATCCACAAGAATTTAACCAGAATCCACATAAATTCACTAGAATCCACAAGAATTTAACCAGAATCCATATAAATTCACTAGAATCCACAAGAATTTAACTAGAATCCACAAGAATTCACTAGAGTTCACAAGAATTCACTAGGATTATAAGAATCCACAAGAATTTACTAGAATCCGCCAGAATCCGCACAAGCAGCAGGCCTGTCCGGGGCAGAGCAGAATCCCGGATTTCCCCGCTTGGGGTCGGGGTCCGGGGAAGGTCTCCAGGGGGGGTGCCGGACAGGAAGATGACCCCTTGGATGAGGAAAGAGCATCTACTCAGTTGTGGGTCCAAATTTTGAACTGTCGGGCATTAACAACACACCACAGCAGAGGAGGCTACGCTCACGGGAGCCTAAATTTCCCGTTGCTAAGTGAGACACTTGTCAAGCGAGCTTTGCTCCATTTCACGACCTTTCCCGCCACAATTATCAAGGGAATCACTGTGGTCGTTATGTGAGTCACACGGTTGTTAAGAGAATCCGGCTTCCCCCCATTGCCTCCGCTTGTCAGAAGGTGGCCGGAGGGGATCGTGTGAGACCCCCCCCCGGGACACGCCCAGCGTCGTAACTGTGGGTCGGTTGTGACTGCGGGGATGCTGCAACAGTCGAAAGTGTGAAACACGGTCCTCGGTAGTCCCTTCGTTCAGTGCCACTTGTCGCTTCGCGCGGCCACTAAATGAGCCGCTGTAAGTCAAGGACCGCCTGCGGCTCTGAGGAAAGCTGTAGTGAGTTCAAAGGGTTGCTTAGCCACAAGAGTGAAACCACAGCCTGCCAAATCCATCCCCGAGGCTGGCAGTGCCAGGCGGGTGCCAGGAACGGAAAGGTGGGGGGGGGAGCCCATGGACTCCGGCTTCTCCCCCTCCCCCTCCCCAAAAAAGGGGGAGGGACTTGCCTCTCTCTGCAGCCGCCGCAACTCATCACTCAGGCTGTTGTTGACCTTCATGAGTTGCTGGACTTTGGCTTCGGAGACGGCCAGAGCCTTCTTGACCTCCAGGTACTCCTGCAGGGTGATGGCCCCGTCCGACAGGTCGGAGGAGTCCATGCTCTGCGGGGGGGGGGGGGAGAGACACGGGGGGGGGGGGGGAAAGAAGGGGGTCAGTTTAGGTTTGTTGTGCGATGAAGGGCAGGGACAGCGTCCACCCTTCGGTGGGATGGTGGGGAGTGGAGAAAGCTGGCAGGATGGGGTCCTTCCCCTCCCTCTCTCCTTCCCTCTCTCCTTCCCCCTTTTCCTTCCCTTCATCTCCCTTCCCTCCTCTCCTCCTCTCCTCTCCCTTTCCCTTCCTCTCCTTTGCTTTCCTTCTCTCTTTTCTTTTTCTTTTTCTTCTTTTCCTTTCATCTCTTCCATTCTTTTCCTGTCCCTTCCCTTCCCCTTCTCCACTCATCTCCTTTCCTTTTCTCCTCTTTTCTTCCTTCCCTTTCTTTTCCTTCTTTCCCTTTCTTTCCCTTTTTTCTTTCCTTCCTTCCTTTCTCCCTCTCCCTCCCTTCCTCTTTTCTTCCTCCTTTTCTCTCTCTCTGTCTTTTACCTTTCTTTTTCTTTCTTTCTTTCTCTCTTCCTTGCTATCTTTTCCTTCCTTCCTTCCTTCCTTCCTTCCTTCCTTCCTTCCTTCCTTCCTTCCTTCCCTTCACCACAGAATCCTATGTTGGAAGGGAGGTCTTGGAGGTCTTCTAGTCCAACCCTCAAGCAGGAGACCCTAACCCATTTCAGACAAGTGGCTGTCCAGTCTCTTCTTAGAAGCCTCCAGGGATGGAGCACCCACGACTTCTGGAGGCAAGGAGTTCCGCTGGACAACTGTTCTTGCCCAACAGAGCAATTATCTCCTCCCTGCCTCCCTCCGTCCCCCCCTCACACCCTCCCAAGGGGGGTCTCACCCGAGCACGGTTGTTGCGCGCAGCGTTCGCGCTGCGCAGGGGCTCCTGGTCCGTGTCCTCATCGGAGGCCACGCTGTCGTAGTCGTGCTGGTCGTCCAAGTCGCTGGGGCCGTGGACGGAGGCGTCAAAGGCCTCTGCAGCAACAACCAAGGGGGGAGGGGTTACCCCTGGGGGAAAGAGCCTCTTCCTCCCCCCCCCCGCCGGGGCCCCTCTCCCCGAAGCCCCTCCTCCCCTCCCCCAGACTCACCCGTGGGGCTGGTCAGGCCTTTGCCCTGCTGGCGCCGCTTGGCCTCGCTCAGGATGTCAATGATTAGGGTGGCGAACTCGCGGGCGTTGAAGCGGGCCAGCTTCTGCCGGCCCTGGGGGCAACGAGGGAGGAAAGGGCAGGGTGAGACCGAAGCCCTTAGGGCAGGGGTAGGCAACCTCGGATCTTTTATGACTCATGGACGTCAACTCCCAGAATTCCTGAGCCTGTATGGTGAACTATGGCTCCTTTACGGTTTGTGGACTTCAACTCCCAGAATTCCTGAGCCTGTATGGTGAACTATGGCTCCTTTACGGTTTGTGGACTTCAACTCCCAGAATTCCTGAGCCTGTATGGTGAACTATGGCTCCTTTACGGTTTGTGGACTTCAACTCCCAGAATTCTTCAGCCAGTATGGGGAACTATGGCTCCTTTATGGCTTGTGGACTTCAACTCCCAGAATTCCTGAGCCTGTATGGTGAACAATGGCCCCTTTATGGCTTGTGGACTTCAACTCCCAGAATTCTTCAGCCAGTATGGTGAACTATGGCCCCTTTATGGCTTGTGGACTTCAACTCCCAGAATTCCTGAGCCTGTATGGGGAACTATGGCTCCTTTATGGTTTGTGGACTTCAACTCCCAGAATTCTTCAGCCAGTATGGGGAACTATGGCCCCTTTATGGCTTGTGGACTTCAATTCCCAGAATTCCTGAGCCAGCCATGCTGGCTCAGGAATTCTGGGAGTTGAAGTCCGTGAGTCATAAAAGAGCCGAGGTTGCCTACCCCTGCCCTAGGGAGACCACCCAAGCCGTCGCTCAGAATGCTGAACTCTTGAGCAGGCGCCAAATGTCCGGAGCAGCGCGTAAAGGTTCAAAAGACCAGATCCACATATCCACATGGGAAGGTTGGGTTAGACTGGCTTATTGCCAAAAGCCCACACGCAGGAATCCTCTGGGCACCTGCTCGGAGTCCGATCAGGGTCAACTGAGTTCAAAGCAGGTTGGACCTGGTTTGCTGGTGGCTACGAAGGGATTTTAGGCTGATGCCTCTCTTGACGCCCCCCCCTACAAACACCGCCCCAGGCTCTGCCGCTCTTTCCCCAATCTGAAGGCAGCCAGGACTGAAACATGTCTGCCTCCGGGGGGGGGGGGTGTCTGCGAAGGGTGGTCGAAAAAGTCAAGATGACAGGCAGAAGATAAGATCAATAGACAGGCAGACAGGCAGATGATAGACAGATAGATCAATAGACAGATGATAGACAGATAATAGATATACGATATAGATAGATGTTTGATGATAAACAGATAATAGACAGATGATACAGATAGGTAATACATTGACAAGATAGATAGATAGATAGAAAGTTGTTAGATAGATAGATAGATAGATAGATAGATAGATAGATAGAAAGATAGATAGATAGATGATAGATAGATGGATAGATAGATAAATAGATATAGATAGATAGATAGATATAGATAGATATAAATATAGATAGATATAAATATATATAGATATATAGATAGATAGATAGATAGATAGATAGATAGATAGATAGATAGATAGATAGATATAGATAGATAGATAGATAGATAGACAGACAGACAAATGAGAAACAGATAGATAATAGATAGATGATATAAATAGATGATAGATAGATGATAGACAGACAAATAGACAAACAGACCAATATTAGACAGATAGAGAGGGAGAGCTAGAGAGAGATACAGACAGATGATGGACAGACAGATATACAGACAGATAGATAGATAGAGATAAATGATTGATAGATTAGATAGATATAGACAGAGGATATAGATAAATGATATAGATAGGTAGACAGATAGACAGATAAACAGACAAACAAGCAGACAGATTGACAGGCATGACAGATAGACATGAGTCAATTGCCAAGCGTCTGAATTTCAATCACACGACCATGGCGATACCGCAACGGTGGTGTGAGAAATTTTCCCAATGGTCATTTTTTCCAGTGCCGTTGTAACTTCGAACGGTCACTAAGTGAGCCGTTGTAAGCCAAGGACGCACACAGAGAGAGGCCCGGGGGATCACCTGATTCCGGGTGGCTGAATATTCGGGGTTGACCGGCAGGAAGGGCACCGCGCTCCGCTCCGTCACCAGGGTGCTGTGGTTCTGCGTGGTGAGCCAGACTTTTGCGGGGGAGGAAGCAGAGGGGAGGAACGCAAGGTCAGCCACCCAGAAATTAGGCCGGTCCCGGGGGTGGAGGGGGGGGTGACCCCCATCGGAGCACAAAACCGGCCCCTGCGACACCCTAGCCCTTTGGCCAGGAAGCCTGCGTATGGCGCTGCCCGCCGCCCCAAGTGAAGACTTCGACAAGCCTCTGCAAGTTTCTAGTCCTCAATCTTTGCAAGCGCAGAGGCTCTCATTCCCCCCCCCCAAAAAAAACCAGAGTCAAGCTTTTACCGGCGTCGTTTTCGCGGCGATCCACTTCATCGTAAACGTCCATCGCGAGCTCTTCAAAGAGATGGTTGCTCAGCTATTGGGGAGGGGGGGGGAAGAGACACATTCATCTTCCGGTTTAGTTTGAGTGGGGGGCTTCGGCTGGGGTGGGGGAGGCTGGGTGGCTGGTGCCGAGTTCTGATCCTCTTCCCAAGATGGGCAGAACAAGCTGCCAAGGATGCCAAGTTTCCCCAAACGAATGGAAATGGCAGAATTTTGTGACACTTATTTGGTGTGTGTGTGTGTGTGTGTGTGGGAGGGGGGTCGCGTCCCCCTCCCCATTGCACACCCAGTTTGACTTTTAAAGCAAAGCAGTCCTTTTCAGATTTAAAAATGGGAAGTTTCAAACCCTTGGGGGCTTTCAGATGGGTGGACTTCATCTCCCAGAATTCCCCAGTCAGCATAGCTGACTGGGGAATTCTGGGAGATGAAGTCCACCCATCTGAAAGCCCCCAAGGGTGAAAAACAACTGGTTTAAATTGCTTTTTTCCCCTGAATGTTGCAGAGGGATGGACTAGATGATCTCGTGGGGGATCCTTCCCACTCCATTCCCCAGGGGCCAGGTGGGTACGTGTGGATGGACAGAAAGAAGATAAACACAGAACAGGGTTTTACACACTTAGCCCCTGGAAGATGTGCGGACTTCAACTCCCAGAATTCCCCCTGGTGGAGGAATTCTGGGAATTGAAGTCCATCATTCTTCAAGCAGCCAAAGGTGAGAAACACTCGCCTTAGAAGCCTCACCTGGCCCACATTAAAAAAAACAAAAAAAGGAAAAGTGGCCACAAGGAGATCCCAGCCTGCGCCAGGTCGTGAGTTCGAAACCATCTCACTTACCGCCTGCAACTTCTTCTTCGCTGCCTTGGCCAACTCCGAAAGGTCTAAGCTGAGGGGGGGGGAGGTGGAGGAGAAAGATGCATCAGTGCCCCCACCCCATTTCTCCTTCCCAGTGGATGCCCCACCAGACCCCACCAGCCCGCAAAAACCCCATTCGAAGCGCTAGAATTTCCCAATGATAACATTTATTATGAAGGAGGGAAACAAAGAAAAGAAGGACAATCGGGGGGGGGGGGGGGATGGACAGAGAGAAGGAATGGGCCCAGCCAGTTTGGTCTAGGGGCGCCAGGCTAGAAAGCAGGAGACGGTGAGTTCTAGTCCCGCCTTAGGCATGGAAACCGGATGGATGACTTTAGGCCAATCACCAGGCAACGGTGAGTTCTAGGCCCGACTTAGGCATGAAAGCTGGATGGGTGACTTTGGGCCCATCACCAGGCGATGGTGAGTTCTAGTCCCGCCATAGGCATGAAAGCCGGCTGGGTCTTTGGGCGTCACCAGGCGACGGTGAGCTCTAGTCCTGCCTTAGGTATGAAAACCGGCTGGGTGACTTTGGGCCAATCACCAGGCGATGGTGAGTTCTAGGCCCACCTCAGGCATGAAAGTCAGATGGGTGACTTTGGGCCCATCACCAGGCGACGGTGAGTTCTAGTCCCACCTTAGGTATGAAAGCCGGCTGGGTGACTTTGGGCGAATCACCAGGAGACGGTGAGTTCTAGGCCCGCCTTAGGCATGAAAGTCGGATGGGTGACTTTGGGCCCATCAGCAGGAGACGGTGAGTTCTAGTCCCACCATAGGCATGAAAGCCGGCTGGGTGACTTTGGGCCAGTCACCAGGCGACCGTGAGCTCTAGTCCTGCCTTAGGTATGAAAACCGGCTGGGTGACTTTGGTCCAATCACCAGGCGACAGTGAGCTCTAGTCCTGCCTTAGGTATGAAAGCCGGCTGGGTGACTTTGGGCGAATCACCAGGAGACGGTGAGTTCTAGTCCCGCCTTAGCAATAAAAGGTGGCTGGGTGACTTTGGGCCAATCGCCAGGAGACAGGAAGTTCTAGTCCCGCCTTAACCAGGAAAGCCGGCTGGCTGACGTTCCAGCAGTCTCTCTCTCTCTGAAGAGCTAAACCCACCTCACAGGGTGGGTGTGCGGGGGGGGGAGAAGAGGGAAGGTGCGTTGGTTATATTCGCCGCCTTGACTTCTTTGTTAAAATAATAATAATAATAATAAAAGGTGGGATACAAATAAATAAATAAATGGGACCTCACATGCCCCTCGCCCAAAAAAACCCCCGCAGGAGTCCCCTGTGGGCAGCGTACAAATTCAATAAAATCTTCATTAAACCAGAATAACATCCGGCCTTGGGATTTCTCCCGCTCGGCAAGCAGAAGGCGCAGATGATGGCGGTGGGCTTGAAAGGTCCCAGCCGCCCCCCCCCTTTCTCCAGACCCTTCCCCACATGCACGAGGCCCCCCCACAAAACGGGGGGGCGCGGATGGGCGGCAGGGGGGCAGGCGAGGGCAATGCATGCAGGGGAGAGCCGAGCCCTCCGTACCTTTGCGACATGCATTTGGGGCGCACTCTGATTCCGCAAAGAGCAGCAGGGAAGAAAGACGAGGAGGTTAGAAAGAGGTGGGGGGATGTGGGGGGGAAACAGCAACAACCACACCGCCCCCCCTCCCTGGAAACTGCAGGCTGGTTTCCTCGACTCTCGAACCCAGGACCTGGTGCCCCCTTAGCCTGCCGTGCATGGCACACAAGCTTCCTTTTCCTAATGGAACTCAAACCGGGATTGAGCCCATCGGCAACCCTGGCCCTGCCTCGCATGGGGGATACCGACAGTCCTCGAATTACAACCATTCATTCAGTGACGGTTGCAACGGCCCTGAAAAAAGCGACCGCCGACCGATCCTTGCAGTGACGACCGTCGCAACGTCCCCCTGGTCACGTGATTGAAATCCGGACGCTTGGCAACTGGCACGTGCTTAGGACAGCTGCAGCGTCCCCGGGGTCCCGCGATCCCCATTTGCAACCTTCCGCCAAGCAACGTCAATGGGGAAGCCAGATTGGCTTAATGACCGTGTCACTAACTGAACAGCCACGGTGATTCGCTTAACAACCGTGGCAAGGAAGATCGTAAAAGGGTAACCTCACAAATTTCTCACTTGACATAAATTTTGGGCTCCCTTGCGGTCGTAAGTTGAGGACCCCCTGCAATATCACCAAAACCTTAAACCACGGTTCATTTGTGAGAGGGCTCACTATGGGACCGTGCCTCATTTTACGACCTTTCCCGTGGCAGTGAATCACTGCCGTCATTAAGCAAAATCCATTGTCTGCAATTGGTGGGTGAACGTGGGAAATAATGCTGATTTCTGGCCCAGAAGCCATCAATTGTGGTTAGTTGCTAAGTGCTCAAACTACAAGCACGCGACCGTGGGGGTGGGCAGCTGTCAGAACATGGAATCTGGGTCATGAGCAGCCCTGGCGAAGTCCGTTAGAAGTCGTAACGGTGGCTAAGCAAATGTTTGTAAGTCGAGGACTATCGGTTCAAGAACTGGGGCCTGTATTTGAATCCTGCCAATTTTTACTTCGGGCACCCCGATGATTGTGGCTGCAATTGTTAAGGATTTCAAGGAAATCCTGCTTCCTCTAAAACAGGCAGAAACTTTAAAGCAGATTTTGCTGACTTTTGACTCCTTGCGTAAAAAATAAAATAAAATAAAATAAAATAAAATTAGGGGGGTGTCTTCCCCGAATAGAGTATTCTGAGGACACGTGCAGACTTCATCTCCCCAAATTTTGCAATTTGGGGGGTACTGAATGCTAGAAAAGCAGGAACACCTCATATTCACTAAAGCCACGTTTCTCAGCCGTTGTACCTTTAAGAAAGGTGGACTTCAATTCCCAGAATTCTGGGAGTTGAAGTCCACACTTCTTAACAAGTTCCATGGTTGAGAAACATGACATTAAGCGGATAACTAGATTACACAGTGGGATTTTGCTCTGCAGGAACTCTCCCATTCCTCTGAAAACATAGAAACAAAAGTAATTTCTGGGGGGCGGAAAAAGTATATACAGGTAGTCCTCAACTTACAATGGTTCGTTTAGCGACCATTCAAAGTTACAACAGCACTTTAAAAAAAAGTGACGTTTAACCGTTTCCCCCACTTACAACCATTTGCAGCATCCCCGTGGGTCACATGATCAAAATTCGGACACTAGGCAAGTGACTCGTATTTACGACGGTCGCAGTGACCCCGGGCTCACGGGATCCCCTTTTTGCGAACTTCTGACCAGCAAAGTCCACGCGGGAAGCTCGATTCCCTTAACGACCGTGTGACTAACAAGGGTGGCCAGGAAAGTCATAAAAAGGGGCAAAACCCGTTTAACGACAGCTTAGCCGCAGAAATGTCTGGCTCCGTTGTAAGTTGAGGACTGCCTGCCGAGAAGGGCTTCAAACTCTTCTGCAAGGGTAACCAAATAAATTTGCAATTCCTTGGCTGTGATTTTACTTCCCTGAAATGCTGTATGAAGGCCTGTCTTATTCGCCTGTCTGAGACGGTGTAAGTTCTCCTGCTTTGAACAGGGGGTTGGACTAGAAGACCTCCAAGGTCCCTTCCAGATTCTATTCTATTCTATTGAATCTCAATTAAGGGCTAACTTTAACGCAAAGGAGGAAAAAATAAAGGTAAAGCAAATTAATTCATTTCTCGCTTTAGGAGAGATTATTCCTGATGGGGTTGGGTGAGATTTTTTGGAAAAAAAAACACAATTTATTTATTTTGTTTAAAAGGGATCCTCGGCAGCCAAGAGCAAAGTCAGTTTTTGCAGATCCCTTCGCACTGGATCCCCGCGTTTGGGGTGGGGGGAGAGGAAGGATGCCTGGCCGGGAAAGGCCACCAGGGGGCAGCGTTTCTTCCTTTAGAGAGGGCAGAAAGGGAGGGGGGATTAAAGGGGAGGGGAATCACTTACCTGTCTGCCATCTGGGGAATGATGTAATGCCCGTTCTTGTGATCTAGGTTGAAAGACAGGGGGAAAACATGGCTGAGCCAAGCTAATCAATACCTGATATATTAACTATCAAGCTCAGAGACCACCAAGGACCCCACAGTCCTCCTCCCTTCTGGCACTCATGATGTTCCCGAGTTGGGTCATGAAAGGTCTGCAAGGAAACCACCCAGCTCAGAGAGCACCAAGGACCCCATGGTCTCCTCCTCTTCTTCCTCCTCCTCCTCCTCCTCCTCCTCCTCCTCCTCCTCCTCCCCCCTCCTAGCACTGATGAGGTTACCTATTTGGGTCATGAAACGTCTGCAAGGAAACCACCCAGCTCAGAGGGCACCGAGGACCCCACAGTCCTCCTCCTCCCCCTCCTCCTTCTCCTCCTTTCTAGCCATGATGACGTTGCCCAGATGGGTGATGAAACGTCCGCAAGAAAACCACCCAGGTCAGAGGGCACCAGGGACCCCACTGGTCCTCCTCCTCCTCCTCCAACCCCTTCTAGCACTGATGATGTTCCCTAGTTGGGTCATGAAACGTCCGCAAGAAAACCACCCAGCTCAGAGGGCACCAGGGACCCCACTGGTCCTCCTCCTCCTCCTCCAACCCCTTCTAGCACTGATGATGTTCCCTAGTTGGGTCATGAAACGTCCGCAAGAAAACCACCCAGGTCAGAGGGCACCAGGGACCCCACTGGTCCTCCTCCTCCTCCTCCAACCCCTTCTAGCACTGATGATGTTCCCTAGTTGGGTCATGAAACGTCTGCAAGGAAACCACCCAGCTCAGAGAGCACCAAGGACCCCACAGTCCTTCCTCCTCCTCCTCCTCCTCCTCCTCCTCCTCCTCCTCCTCCTCCTCCCTTCGAGCACTGATGATGTTTCCTAGTTGGGTCATGAAACGTCTGCAAGGAAACCACCAAGCTCAGAGGGCACCAGGGACCCCACAGTTCTCCTCCTCCTCCTCCCTTCGAGCACTGATGATGTTCCCTAGTTGGGTCATGAAACGTCTGCAAGGAAACCGCCCAGCTCAGAGGGCGCCAGGGACCCCAGCTTGCTCGGTCTGCCATCACCCAGCCAAGACCCCCTGGCACCCTTCCCTTACCTGGCTTGCGCCCACAAAGGTAGAAGGCCAGACGGTCAGTCAGCTCATACTGGCACTCCACCAGTCGCTCGGCCAGTTCATGCTGGGAGGCCTGTCTGTGGAGAAGGAAAGGCCAGCTAAGCCGGGCACCGGGGCCCAACTCAGCCCCGACAAGTTGCGTCACGGGAGTTTAAGGGGCAAGAGACTGACCCGGAATTGCATACACACATGGGCCACGCTCACACATCACTCGGCCTGGGTCAAAATGGGCCTGGGTATTTTGTGGGGCAGGGCCTTGGAGATATGAAATGGGGTAGGGCAGGGGTCTTCCAACGTGGCCCTTTTATGACTTGTGGACTTCCAACGGCCAGAATTCCTCAGCCAGCGAAGAACGCTATCAGTCTGTATTCTATAGCAGGGTCCTCAGCCTTGGAAACTTTAAGACTTGTGGACTTCAACTCCCAGAATTCCTCAACCAGGAACGCGATGGATGGATGGATAGATAGATGGATGATAGATAGATAGATAGATAGATAGATAGATAGATAGATAGATAGATAGATAGATAGATAAAATTTTACACAAATATGAGCTGTCACGGGTGTGACTACTGCCTGTCGATGGCCTTCAGGTTAGGCTGACACAGGAAATAAAGATTTGTCCCATGTTTGGGGCCTAGCAAGGTAATCTAAATAGTTAACAAGCATTTGACACATATCTCCCATGCTTCTCAGCTAACAAAGCGAGAGAGAGCCTGTGGCCTAGAGGTGAAAACAACTGCCTAATGTGCAATCAGCCCAGGTTCGAATCTCAGAAGGGTATGGCTGACTGATGAAAACTAATAAGTTTGAAATGCATATCAGTCTCCCTTAATTCTTTGTTAGCAATTTAAAAAAAAATTACATAGATAGATAGATAGATAGATAGATAGATAGATAGATAGATAGATAGATTAGGTAGGTAGGTAGGTAGGTAGGTAGGTAGGTAGGTAGATAGACAGCCATTTGTCTGAAATGGTATAGGGTTTCCTGCCTGAGCAGGGGGTTGGACTAGATGACCTCCAACGTCCCTTCCAACTTTACTATTATGATTATGATTATGATTAGATAGTTGATAGATAGATAGAAAGATAATGATGGATAATGATGGATAGACAGATATGGATGGATAGATAGACTTGGATGGATATAAATAATGAAGGATGGATAGATAAGAGAGAGAGAGAGAGATCTGGAATTTTCTTTCCTGCAAACGATCCTGACCCCACTCAGCCCCCACCTGGCGTAATCAATGGGTGTCCGTCCGTTTACGTCGGGAGCGCCTGGGTCAGCTCCATACACCACCAGCAGCTCCGCCTGGAGCACCTGACCGGCTTTGGCAGCCACGTGCAAAGGCGTGGTCCCCTTCTCCTAAAAAAAAAAAGAGAAGAAAGAAAAGAGTGAGAATTCTGCACATGCCCAGAGGCTCTGGAGCGAGGTATACTAGATTAGCCTTGGACATACCGGGTGGAAGAAGTTGGCTTGGGCCCCCAAGGAGAGAAGGCGCAAACAGGTTTCCAGGTTGCCCGTTCGGACGCTCGAATGCAGTTGCTGCAGAAGAAAAAGGAGATTAGAGGGCTGGGAAGGGACTTCAAATCCCAGAATTCCCCGGCCAGCCAACTCCCCCACCACATTTTATTTATCTGTCTGTCTGTCTGTCTGTCTGTCTGTCTGTCTGTCTATCTATCTATCTATCTATCTATCTATCTATCTATCTATCTATCTATCTATCTATGGATGGAATAATCAAGGAGAGAAGCAACCTAGAACTAAGGAGAAACTACGTGATAGCGAGGACAACTAACCAGTGGAACTCCTTGCCTCCAGAAGTGGTGAATGCTCCAACACTGGAAGTTTTTAAGAAGAGACTGGACAGCCATTTGCCTGAAATGGTATAGGGTTTCCTGCCTGAGCAGGGGGTTGGACTAGATGACCTCCAAGGTCCCTTCCAACTTTATCATCATCATTATCATTATTTATCTATCCATTTATCATCACATTGATCTATCATTGACCTATGCATCAATCTCTCTCTTTGATTTATATAACTTATCTGTCTTTCTGTCTATCATCTATATTTATCTTCTATCTACATAGCTAACTAGCTACCAACTTTTTTATCTATCTATCATCTATCTATCTATCTATCTATCTATCTATCTATCTACCTACCTACCTAATCTCTATCTAATATCTCTATCTATCTATATCTACCTACCTACCTATCTAATCTCTAATCTTTTTCTTTTTCTTTCTTTCTTTCTTTCTTTCTTTTTCTTTCTTTCTTTCTTTCTCTTTCTTTCTTTCTTTCTCTTTCTTTTTCTATCTATCTACCTACCTACCTATCTAATCTCTCTTTTTCTTTCTATCATCTATCTATCTATCTATCTATCTATCTATCTATCTATCTATCTATCTATCTATCTATCATCTAATTTATATAGTCATATCTATTATCTATTCTTATTCATCT
The DNA here is from genome assembly GCF_947247035.1 of Vipera ursinii. Classification (NCBI taxonomy): domain Eukaryota; kingdom Metazoa; phylum Chordata; class Lepidosauria; order Squamata; family Viperidae; genus Vipera; species Vipera ursinii. The sequence continues at coordinate 357,666,573 of NC_139512.1, read as the reverse complement.
ATCTACAGTATCTCTCTCTATTTCTATCTATCTATATCCATTCATCCATCCATCCATCCTTCCATCCATCATCCCTTTTGTTAAAAAAAGGCTAACATAAAAGCTTTCAAATCAGATGCATTCCAGGACATCACAAAGCACAAAGACAGGGCAGGTGTGTTCTCTCTCTCTCTCTCTCTCTCTCTCTCTCTCTCTCTCTCTCTCTCTCTCTCTCTCTCTCTCTCTCTCTCTCTCTCTCACACACACACACACACACACACACACACACACTCACCTTGCTGAGATCCTTGGCAGTGACCCCGTCGTCATCCCGACACGGCAGCTTATGTACGAAGGCCAGCATCTGGTATTTGGCACGGATGAATTCGGACTTGGTGGGGCTGGGGGTGTGCGTGAAATAAAGGATTAGGCGAGAGGCTTTCTGTGCCCCCCAAGGACTGACCTTGTCCATAGCCAGAGGGGTCCGTGACTTTGGGGGGGGGGGGGAAACAGCAAGAAGCAGGTGTACATCCATCAGATATACTGTCCCCTTTAATGTCGGGGGGGGGGTCTTTGGTTGCCCAATCACCATTCCAACCTTTGAAGCCCCTTGTGGACCTTCCATCCACAAATTCTGACTTGCAACCTGTGGTCATAAAGTCGAGGAGTACCTGTACCGGGGTGGCGGGGGGGGAACCTCACTTGCCAACGAGAGGAGCGGCAAATAAATGTAATAAACAAACCAGCTAATTTTAAGCGAATTAAAAATGGGTAAACTTTGGAAAAGTGGCACGGAAACGCCATCTCCCGTCTCCAGAAACCTCGGGGCCAAGCGCCACAAGCCGGGGTAGCAGCTATCAAGGCATTCCCCCCTGATCCCCCTTGAAAGACACACACACACACACACCCCAAAACAACCCCCCACTCACTGGACTTTGTCCTGAGGATTCGCTTTACGGCGTCCGCTCTGCACTTGTGCCGGATCGAGCAGGGAGTGTTCCCAGATGGAGTTGGCGCCATTGCTGGCGAGGGTGTGCACCATCTGGAAGAGAACACAATTGGGGGGGGTTGTGGGAGAGCATGAGCACATATTGTGGGACACACACACACACACACACACACACCCTGCCAGGAAGGCTTTCCCGGGGAAGTGAGCATGGCTGTTCATCCCTTCTGTTCATCCAGCCTGCCTTGCTTGGCTCCCAAATGCAAGCATGAGATTCCCTTCCGATGTTCGTTCCCTCTTACCGTCCTTAAGCTGGGAATCTCGGCTTGCTTTTCGGGCTGGAGGGAAAGGGGGTTATTTTTTTTTTGAAGGGAACGTTGCTCTGATTTAGAAAAAAAGAGAATAATAAAGCTGGAAGGGGCCTTAGAGGTCCTCTAGTCCAACCCCAACCCCCCCCCCCTTGCCCAAGCAGGAGAGCCTACACATCACTCCGGATAAATGGCTGTCCAGTCTCTTCCTAAAAAGTTCCAGTGTTGGAACACCCACAACTTCTTGTGGCAAGTCGTTCCACTGGTTAAGAATAGAAATAATAGAATAGAATAGAATAGAATAGAATAGAATAGAATAGAATAGAATAGAATAGAATAGAATAGAATAGAATAGAATAGAATAGAATAGAATAGAATAAAAAGAATAGAATAGAATAGAATAGAATAGAATAGAATAGAATAGAATAGAATAGAATAGAATAGAATAGAATAAAAAGAATAGAATAGAATAGAATAGAATAAAAAGAATAGAATAGAATAGAATAGAATAGAATAGAATAGAATAGAATAGAATAGAATACAGAATATAGAAGAATAGAACAGAACAGAATAGAATAGAATAGAAATAAGAATAGAGTAGAATAGGCAGGGTCTCCTGTTTTGAGCAGGGGGGTGGACTAGAAAACCTCCAAGGTCCCTTCCAACTCTGATCAATCAATCGATTGACTGATTGAAGCCCCACGCCCACAGAAGGGACCCTCCCACTCACCTGGAGCAAGGTGGCTGACCAGGGGCTGTGTCGCAGGTGCTTCACAATGGATATATGCCGGCCCAAACTCCGATGGACGCTGCAACATTCATCGCACACCAACACTCCTCGGTTGATGGATGCCCAGCCGGGGTCTGGAGAGAGGGGGGAGGGAGAGGAAGGACCCTTGTGAAACAGGTGGGGGAAAGGGGGAGGCAGCCTGGGAGCCCCCCACCCCGTCAGGAGGCGCTTTGAAAGGGACTCCAGAAACCATGCTCCACCATCGCAGCCCGGAGTAGGCAACCTTGTTTTGGAAAAAGGGGTGTGTGCCATGCTTTGTGGGGTGTGCGGTGCCAAGGGTTTCACGGAGGGCGGGCGTTTAAAAATGCACCGGGTTCATGTAAGGCCAGCCTGTTCTTCGCACAAAGGAGTCGCATCTTTTCACAGTCGCAACGTGAGGCCATCACCATCACCAATGGAGGGGGGGGGAGCACGGAAGCCCATTTTTCTTATTTTCCAAAGAGGTTCCCAGATCTTGCCCGCCCTCTTTGCCACCCCCTCAGGCTAGCGGCCTGAAATGGGGGGGGGAAGGAAACGTACTCTGCACATGCTCCAACGCTAATGCCAACCGCAACCCGCCAAATGCCCAAACTGCAGCCCTCGAGACTGTCCACCCAGCGATGGTTCAGTGAAAAAAGCGACTTCGTTTTTCACACTTACGACCGTGGCAGCGCCCCCGGGGCCACCTGATCGGAATCCAGGCGTTTGGCGATGGTCCCAAGTACAGGGAGTCCTTGAACGTACGACCACAACGGAGCCCAAAATTTACGTTGCTAAGCGAGACGTTGGTTAAGCATTGCCTCACTTTACAACCTTTCTGGCCACCGTTGTTAAGCGAATCGCTGCAGTTGTTCAATTAGGGACACGGTCGTTAAGCGAATCCGGCTTCCCTCATTGCCTTTGCTGGTCAGAAGGTCGCAAAAGGGGATCACGTGACGCCCTCCCGGGACGCTGCAACCGTTGTAAGTACGAGTCAGTCGCCAAGCGCCTGAAGTTTGATCAGGTGACCATGGGGAATGCTGCAACGGTCGTAAGTGTGGAAAAAACGGTCATAAGTCCCTTTTTCCAGTGCTGTTGTAACTTTGAACCATCACTAAACAAACAGTGGTGAGGACTCCTCGTACTTATGATGTTTGCAGCATGTCAGGGTCATGTGGTCACTTTTTGCAAAGTCCAGGGGGTTGGACTAGAAGACCTCCAAGGTCCCTTCCAACTTCATCATCATCATCATCATCATCATCATCATCTGTATTATTATTATTATTATTATTATTACTACATTATCATTATTGTTGTTGTTATTATAGTTGTTGTTGTTGTTATTACCTTGCCACAAGCAAAGAAAATAGGGCAGCCAGGTTTGCTGAAAAACTGTTGTTGTTGTTAGCTGCGAAGTCGTGTCCGACCCATCGCGACCCCATGAACAACGTTCCTCCAGGCCTTCCTGTCCTCTACCATCTTCTGGAGTCCCTTTAAGCTCAGGCCTCCTGCTTCAGTGACTCCATCCAGCCTCCTCATTCTCTGTCGTCCCCTTCTTCTCTTGCCCTCGATCTTTCCCAGCATTAGGCTCTTCTCCAGTGAGTCCTTCCTTCTCATTAGGTGGCCAAAGGATTTGAGTTTCCACTTCAGGATCTGGCCTTCTAAAGAGCAGTCAGGGTTGATCTCCTCTAGGACTGACCGGTTTGATCGCCTTGCAGTCCAAGGGACTCGCAGGAGTCTTCTCCAGCACCATAGTTCAAAGGCCTCCATTCTTTGGCGCTCAGCCTTTCTTATGGTCCAACTTTCACTGCCATACATTGCAACTGGGAAGACCATAGCCTTGACTATACGCACTTTTGTTGGCAGGGTGATGTCTCTGCTTTTTAGCGTGCTGTCTAGATTTGCCATGGCTTTCCTCCCCAGGAGCAAACGTCTTTTAATTTCTCAGCTGCAGTCCCCATCTGCGGTGATCTTGGAGCCCAGGAAAATAAAATCTGTCCCTACCTCCATTTCTTCCCCATCTATTTGCCAGGAATTGAGAGGGCCAGATGCCATGATCTTGGTTTTCTTAATGTTAAGTTTCAACCCAAGTTTTGCACTCTCCTTCTTCACCCGCAACAAGAGGCTCTTTAGTTCTTCTTCACTTTCTGCCATTAGAGTGGTATCATCTGCGTATCTTAGGTTGTTGATATTTCTTCCGGCAATCTTAATTCCAACTTTTGATTCATCTAGCCCTGCCTTTCTCATGATGTGCTCTGCATATAAGTTAAATAGGCAAGGCGACAGTATACAGCCTTGCCGGACTCCTTTCCCAATTTTGAACCAATCAGTGGTTCCGTGTCCAGTTCTCACTGTTGCTTCTTGACCCGCATATAGGTTTCTTAAGAGACAAAAAAGATGGTCTGGTACTCCCATCTCTTTAAGAACTTGCCACAGTTTGTTATGATCCACACAATCAAAGGCTTTAGCATAGTCAATGAAGCAGAAGTAGATGTTTTTCTGGAACTCCCTAGCTTTCTCCATGATCCAGCGTATGTTGGCAATTTGATCTCTAGTTCCTCTGCCTCTTCGAAATCCTGCCTGTACTTCTGGTAGTTCTCGATCCACATACTGCTGAAGTCTAGCTTGTAGGATTTTAAGCATGACTTTACTAGCATGAGAAATGAGTGCAATGGTGTGATAGTTTGAACATTCTTTGGCACTGCCTTTCTTTGGAATTGGAATGTAAACTGATCTTTTCCAATCCTGTGGCCACTGTTGAGTTTTCCAAATTTGCTGGCAGATTGAGTGTAGCACTTTTACTGCACTGTCTTTTAAGATTTTGAATAGCTCAGCTGGAATACTGTCACCTCCACTAGCTTTGTTGTTGCTCAGCTTTTCTAAGGCCCACTTCACCTCACATTCTAGGATGTCTGGCTCGAGGTCAGTGACCACCTCATTGTGATTATCTGGGACATTAAGCTCATTCTTGTATAGTTCTTCTGTGTAATTTTGCCACCTCTTCTTAATCTCTTCTGCCTCTGTTAGGTCCCTGCCATTTTGGTCCTTTATCATGCCCATTTTTGCATGAAACGTTCCCTTCATCTCTCCAATTTTCTTGAAAAGATCTCTGGTCCTCCCTATTCTATTGTTTTCTTCTATTTCTTTGCATTGTTCATTTAAGAAGGCATTCTTATCTCTTCTGGCTATTCTCTGGAATTCAGCATTCAATTGGGCGTATCTTTCTTTTTCTCCCTTGCCTTTCGCTTCCCTCCTTTCCTCAGCTATTTGCAAAGCTTCCTCAGACAGCCATTTTGCTTTCTTGCATTTCTTTTCCTTTGGGATGGTTTTGGTTGCTACCTGTTGTACAATGTCACGAACCTCTGTCCATAGTTCTTCAGGCACTCTGTCTATCAGATCTAATTCCTTAAATCTATTTGTCACCTCTACTGTATATTCAACAGGGATATGATTTAATTCATACCTGACTGGCCTAGTGCTTTTCCCTACTTTCTTCAGTTTAAGCCTAAACTTTGCAAGGAGAAGCTCATGGTCTGAGCCACAGTCAGCTCCTGGTCTTGTTTTTACTGACTGTATAGAGCTTCTCCATCTTTGGCTGCAGAGCATATAGTCAATCTGATTTCTGTGTTGACCATCTGGTGATGTCCATGTGTAGAGCCGTCTCTTGGGTTGTTGGAAAAGAGTGTTTGCTATGACCATCGTATTCTCTTGACAGAATTCTATCAGCCTATTCAATTAATAAGCATGGAAATAAAGACCATTTTGCAAAGTCCAGGGGTTGGACTAGAAGACCTCCAAGGTCCCTTCCAACTTCATCATCATCATCATCATCATCATTATTATTACCTTCCCACAAGCAAAGAAAACAGGGAAGCCATGTTTGCTGAAACCTACCACGGTTCGCTTAATAACTATGGCAAAAAAGGCCATAAGATTTGGCCGAAGCTCACTTAACGACCGCCTTGCTTAGCAACACCTACTTCCGGCTCAACGTGCTCACAAGTGGCAGCTGGGATGCCTCCCTGAGGGCCTCCTGGCAAAAGGAAGGGAAGGGGGGGGAGAGAGGAAGAGCACGCGATGGGCTCCCTTCTGATTTAAAGGTGGTCCTCCACTTACAACAGTTCATTTAGCGACAGTTCAAAGTTACAAGAGCCTTGAAAAAAAGCGACTGAGGTCCGTTTTTCACACTTACAGCCGTCGCAGCGTTTCCCTGCTCACCCGATCCAAATTCAGACTTTCGGCAACTGACTCGTATTTATGACGGTCGCAGTGTTCCCCCCCCAGGGGGTCTCACGAGATTCCCCTTTGGCGGCCTTCCGACCAGCAAAGTCAATGGGGGGGAGAGGAACCTGGATTCACTTAACGGCCGCGTTTCTAACTTGAAGACTGCAGTGATTCGCTTAACGACGGAGGCAAGGAAGGGGGGCAAAATTCACTTTACAACTGTCTCACGTAGCGACAGAAATTTCGGGATCAATTGTGGTCGTGAAGCGAGGACTCCCTGTGTTTATGCATTTATTTATGCTTGTATGTATGTTTGTTTATTTATTTATTCATTCAATTTATTCAGTTTGTTTGCTGCCAAACTTACTGCGAGGCTTCTTAAAGCCATTTATTTATTTATTCATTCATTCATTCGTTTGCCCCCCATCTTGCTGCAAGGAAGTTTCTTAAAGCCATTTATGTATGTATGCATGTGTGTATGTATATTTATCCATCCATCCATCCATGTATGTATGTATTTTATTTATCCATCCATGTATGTTTTATTTATCCATCCATCCATGTATGTATGCATGTATGTATATTTATCCATCCATCCATCCATCCATCCATCCATCCATCCATCCATGTATGTATTTTATTTATCCATCCATCCATCCATGTATGTTTTATTTATCCATCCATCCATCCATCCATTCATCCATCCATGTATGTTTTATTTATCCATCCATCCATCCACCCATTTAAGTATGCATGTATGTATATTTATCCATCCATCCATCCATCCATCCATTTATGTATTTTATTTATCCATCCATCCATTTATGTATTTTATTTATCCATCCATCCATCCATCCATTTATTTATTTATTTATTTAAATTTGTTTGCTGCCCATCTTGCTGCAAGAGTTTCTGAAAGCCAGAGACACACTTTCTCTCTCTCTCTCTGGTTGCTAAGGAAATCCCTAAAGGTCTCCCTAGCAACCGCCAGGGGGTTGTGCCGGTCGCTAAGGAAACCCTTCCTTAGCAATGGCCGCCCAGAGGAGGAAAAAGGGGACCTCGCTGTCCTCCCTCTCCCCAGCCAAAATCGGACCCTCGTCACAAAAAGAGGACCTGCCACCTGAAAGAGTTATACAGCATTATAGAATAAGAGAGCTGGAAGGGACCTGGGAGGTCTTCTAGTCTAACCCGCTGCTCAGACCAATTTCTGTCCAATTTTTTTCTTCAAAACTTCCAGTGTTGGAGACTCGGAGTCTTCCTTCCCGGCGGAAAAGAATACAGAATACAGGCAGTCCTCGGTTTAATAACCATTCGTTTAGTGACCGTTCAAAGTTACAACGGCACTGAGCCAAGGGACTCGGGGCCGTTGTTGCAGCGTTCCCCTGTGGTCACCGGACCAAAATTCGGCCACTTGCCAACGGGTTTGTACATATGACCGTCACTGTGCCCTGGGGCTGTCACGCGCCCCGCTTTTGCGACCTCCTCGCTGGCAGAGTCATCGGTGGAAGCCAGATTCCCTCAGCCACCGTGTTCCTAACTTAACAACTGCAGCAATTCACTTAACAACCGGGATGAGAGAAGTCGTAAAATGGGGCAAAACCCCCTTAACGACGGTCTTGCGCAGCGGTGGAAATTTCGGGCTCGGTCGTGCTCATAAGCCGAGGACTGAAATGTCTGAAATGGTGTAGAGTTTCCTGCCTGAGCAGGGGGTTGGACTAGATGACCTCCAAGATCCCTTCCAACAACAACATCATCTCTCTTTCTCTTTCTTTTTCTTTCTTTCTTTCTTTCTTTCTTTCTTTCTTTCTTTCTTTTTTCTTTCTTTCTTCTTTCTTTCTCTCTCTCATATATATATATACATACATATATATATATACACACACATACATATATATATATGCATACATACATACATACATACATACATACATACATACATATATATATATATATATATATATATAAATAATGAGACTTGTATGCCGCCCTATCTCCCGAAGGACTCAGGGCAGCTAACAACCATAAAATACAAATAAATACAAATATTAAAAAAGAATTAAATTGTCTCAAAGTCCCACTAAAACCAATAAAAACATTTAAAATCATAATTAAAAACCCCATTATCATCATCATCATTATTATTATTATCATTGTCATCATTATTATCATTATTATTATTTTGACTACCTGTATGTGGCCCCAGACTCCAGGGGAACAACTCCCCCCCCCAAGTGCCAGGGGATGCCACCTGTGAGAGCTGAAAAATAAAGGCAGAACATGGCTGGCGGAGGAATTCTGGGAGTTGAAGTCCTCAAATTTTAACCTTGCCAGGTTTGGAGACACCCCCCCTGTTCAAAGGGCACAAACTCTTGTAAGCGAGATGAGTCAGCCCAGCCCTGCGGGGCCCCTAAACCCTGCAGCCCCCAGAATAACTGAATAGCAGAGTTGGAAGGGTCCTTGGAGGTCTTCTAGTCCAACCTGACCTTCGGCGCCTGACCTTCGCTCCTTCCGACGGGATCTTAAGACCTACTTGTTTGAACAAGCCGGCCTGGCCTGATGGGTTTTGGGTTTTATTATTGCTTTTAACGTATTTTAACTTATTGTTTTAAGGTATTGGGCACTTTGTTTAATCTTTTCTTAATTTTTGTATCCTTGTATTAGTATTTATTGCCCTGTTCACCACCCTGAGTCCTTCGGGAGAAGGGCGGTATACAAGTAAAATTATTATTATTATTATTATTATTATTATTATTATTATTATTATTATTATTATTATTATTATTATTATTAACCCCTTGCTCAGGTAGACCATTTCAGACCAATGGTTGTCCAATCTCTTCTTCAATACCTCAAAAACCCAGCTAAATGCCCCTCCACTGGGCCACCAAGCAATGCCCACTCCCCTCCATTCCCCACCTGCCTGGGTCCCCTAAGATAGGAAGAACCCCCCCCCCCCAATTTAAAACAAGGGTATCCAACCTTGGCCCCTTTAAGACCAGTGGACTTCAACTCCCAGAATTCCAAGCAATGCCCTCTCTCTCTCTCTCCCTCCCTCTCCCTCTTTCCCTCCCTCCCTCCTTCTTCTCTCTCTCCCTCCCTCCCTCTCCCTCCCTCTCCTACCCTCCCTCCCTGTCTCTCTCCCCCCCTCCATAACCAGAAAAGATTTAAAACCTGTGGACTTCAACTCCCAGAATTCCCCAGCCAGCTGGCTGGGGAATTCTGGGAGTTGAAGTCCACAGGTCTTAAAAGGGCCAAGGCCGGCTAGCCCTGATTTAATAGAAGTGCCTGGACGTCTGGAGAGCCCAGGTTAAGAGGCTGAGACCATCGATGCCAACCTCACCAGGGAGACGAACAAAGGATGCCGGCATTTTATCCTGTCCTAATTGATGGTTTCCGGATGCGTGACAATACACAACCGTTTTTTCACACCTCCCTCTGCCTCCGTCAAAATGCCTCCTCCACGCTGGGCTATTCTGGGCTGTGTCCCCACACCCAGATAGATCCCTGGGAAAGAACTGCCAGCCCCAGAGAGATTGGGGGGGGGCATCTGGCATGCCAGGGTGCGGCTGGAGTCCGGGGTGGGGGTGGGGTCTGACCTCAGCTCCACAAGGCTGAGCGTGCACAGTTCGAATCCTACTCACAGGGCTGCATTCGGGATCACGGGGCTGGAAAGTTGGGGGGGCTGCAAAATAGAGGGGTCTGCACCCCAATATAGGATCAGCTCCCCCAGGAATCTGCACAACAGAGGGGGGTCTGTACCCCAATATAGGATCAGCTCCCCAGGAACAGGGAGGGCTCTGCACCCCAATATACAATCCCCTCCCCTAGGAACCGGCACAAGAGAGGGGGGTCTGCACCCCAATATACAATCCCCTCCCCCAGGAACCGGCACGAGGGGGGATCTGCACCCCAATATACAATCCCCTCCCCCAGGAACCTGCACAAGAGAGGGGGGGTCTGCACCCCAATATACAATCCCCTCCCCCAGGAACCGGCACGAGGGGGGATCTGCACCCCAATATACAATCCCCTCCCCCAGGAACCTGCACAACAGAGAGGGGGGTCTGCACCCCAATATACAATCCCCTCCCCCAGGAACCTACACAACAGAGAGGGGGTATCTGTACCCCAATATATAATCCCCTCCCCCAGGAACCTGCACAAGAGAGGGGGGATCTGTACCCCAATATACAATCCCCTCCCCCAGGAACCTGCACAACAGAGAGGGGGGTCTGCACCCCAATATACAATCCCCTCCCCCAGGAACCTGCACAACAGAGAGGGGGTATCTGTACCCCAATATACAATCCCCTCCCCCAGGAACCTGCACAAGAGAGGGGGGATCTGTACCCCAATATACAATCCCCTCCCCAGAAACCTACACGAGAGGGTTCTGCACCCCAATATAGGATCATCCCCCCAGGAACCTGAACAAAAGGGAGGGTTCTGCACCCCAATATGGAATCATCCCTCCAGAACCTGCACAACAGGGAGGGGGGGTCTGCACCCCAACATGGGATCCCCTCCCCAACTCCCAAGCCCGCAGGCCATCCCTGAACCCAGCACCACGAAGACCCCCAAGAGGGTCTCTGAGCATGCTTGCAAATTGTTCACCCACTGCAAACTCCCCCAAATTTCTAATGGGGTCTGGGGGGTCGATAAGCGGGGGGGGGGGGGAAGAAGCAAAAGAGCACCTGGGCAGGCAAAGGTTAAATTTTAGGATTCCAGGCTGGGATTTCAGCACTGCCAGGAGAGGGAGGGTGGGTGCTGGGTCATTTCTACACCCACAAAAGCCCCCCCACCCCAATTCCAGGCCAGGAGGGGATGATGTCACCCGCCTCTTCATTTGGAGGCCCAGCAAGGCTCTTCCCCCCCCTTTCCTCCCCCCCCCCACAAGTACTGGGTCTCTTTGTTCCCCAGAGAGAACACAAAATGCTGCAGTGTTTCAGACCAACAAGGCTGTGGCTGTGCGCTCGGTGGAACACAAAGACACACCCGCTCTGGCTGGAAGAAAGCCTGGGGGGTGCTGGCCTCAATTTGGGCAGACGTTTCCCCCCCCCCTCCCCAAAACCAGGATATCAGGGAGTCCTCGGCTTGTGACGGTTCGCATAGTGACCGTTCAGAGTTACAGCGGCACTGGAAAAAAGTGACTTATGACCGTTTTTCACCCTTACGACCGTTGCCGCATCCCCGTGGATCACGTGATCAAAAGTCGGACACTTGGCAACTGACTTGTATTAATGACGGTTGCAGCGTCCCGGGGGGTGGTGGTGGTGGAGAGGGCCCTCACGCGATCCCCTTTTGCAGCCTTCGGACCAGCAAAGTCAACGAGGGAAGCCAGATTCGCTTCGCGGCCGTGCGACTCGCTTAACAACCACAGCGATTCGGTGGCAAGGAAGGCCGTAAAATGGGTCAAAAGCTCACTTAACAACGGCCTTGCTCCGCGGTGGGAATTTTGGGCTGAACTGCGGGCCGTAAGCCAAGAACCGTAAGGAGAAAGCGTTCTGACAGCAGAACCGTGGAGACAGAGGGCTGGACTAGATGGCCTCTATGGTGCCTTTTGACGCCACAATTCCAAGACCACAGAACCCAGGGATCCACAAGGCCACAGGTGACACAGACCGCCCACAGGCCAGCCACACACAATTAGTTAACAATTAGATCACGGCCGTTTCTCGTGATCCTAGAATGAGCCTCCAGCTTCAGAAGCAGTCTACCTTAGCGTGCGCCTCCAGAGGATGATGCCCCAGGTGACCCAGCAAAGGATGTTAAAGGCAATCCTCGACTTACGACCACATATTTAGTGACTGTTTGAACTTGCCTCTGGCACTGAAAAAAATGACTTAGGATCGTTCCTCGCACTTATGACTGTTCTAACATTCTTCCCAGATGGCTTCGGACAAACAAAACCCCAGGGGAAGCCAGATTCACTTAACAACGGCAGCCAAAAAAAGGTTGCCCAGTTAAGCAAAACTCACTTAACAACTGCCTCTCTTAGTGGCCGGGTCCGCTCTCAATGATGGCCATAGTACCACCCATACGAGGGTCCCCTCATAAAAGGTATGCTAAAGCTGTAGTTTTCAACCTTGGTCACTTTGAGATGGGTAGACTTTAACTCCCAGGATGGCCTAGCCAACAACTAGGGAATTCTGGGTGTTGAAGCCCAGCCCTCTTAAAGCAGGCTGGCTGGGGGACTCTGGGAATTGAAGTCCACCCCTCTTAAAGCATGCCAGTGGGGGAATTCTGGGACTGGAAGCCCACCCCACTTAAAGCAGGCCGGCTGGGGAATTCTGGGACTGGAAGCCCACCCCTCTTAAAGCAGGCCGGCTGGGGGATTCTGGGAGTTGAAGTCCACCCCTCTTAAAGCATGCCGGCTGGGGGATTCTGGGAGTGGAAGCCCACCCCTCTTAAAGCATGGTGGCTGGGGGATTCTGGGAATGGAAGCCCACCCCTCTTAAAGCAGGCTGGCTGGGGGATTCTGGGAGTGGAAGTCCTCCCCTCTTAAAGCATGCTGGCTGGGGGATTCTGGGAGTGGAAGCCCACCAGTCTTAAAGCATGCAAGCGGGGGAATTCTGGGAGTGGAAGTCCGCCCCTCTTAAAGCAGGCTGGCTGGGGGATTCTGGGAGTGGAAGTCCACTCCTCTTAAAAGATGCTGGCTGGGGGATTCTGGGAGTGGAAGTCCAGTCCTGGTAAAGTCGCCAATTTTGACCAAATCTGTTCTGGAGAAATCCTTGGCCCTCTCTCTCTCTCTCTCTGGCAGCTGCTGCCGCTTCTGCCGTCTCCCACCCACTCCAGATTCTTCCCGTCTGAGTCACCCCGCTTTTCTCCCCAGCCCCCCCAACACAGAGAGAAACTGGATTGACCTTGATCCTTGCCAGCCGGATTGACCTTGATCCTTGCCAGCCTCCAGCATTCCCCAAGATCAAGGGTGTGCCAGGCCCTCCAGGGGTGGGGCACTCACCCCACCCACCCTCTCTTCTCCCCCCCACTCCAGATTCCAGTTCTGCCTGCAGGCATCTTTGCTCTCTGCAAACCATGATGGGATTTAATCTCAATAGCCAAAGAGGTTACACAACCCCAGAATGCAAAGCCAGGATCCAGGTCTTTAGACAACGCAAGAATGCAAAGCCAGGATCCAGGTCTTTAGACAACCCCAGAATGCAAAGCCAGGATCCATGTGTTTTCACAACCCAAGAATGCAAAGCCAGGATCCAGGTGTTTTCACAACCCAAGAATGCAAAGCCAGGATCCAGGTGTTTTCACAACCCAAGAATGCAAAGCCAGGATCCAGGCGTTTTCACAACCCAAGAATGCAAAGCCAGGATCCAGGCGTTTTCACAACCCAAGAATGCAAAGCCAGGATCCAGGCGTTTTCACAACCCAAGAATGCAAAGCCAGGATCCAGGTGTTTTCACAACCCAGAATGCAAAACCAGGATCCAGGTGTTTTCACAACCCAAGAATGCAAAGCCAGGATCCAGGTGTTTTCACAACCCAAGAATGCAAAGCCAGGATCCAGGTGTTTTCACAACCCAAGAATGCAAAGCCAGGATCCAGGCGTTTTCACAACCCAAGAATGCAAAGCCAGGATCCAGGCGTTTTCACAACCCAAGAATGCAAAGCCAGGATCCAGGCATTTGCACAACCCAGAATGCAAAGCCAGGATCCAGGTGTTTTCACAACCCAAGAATGCAAAGCCAGGATCCAGGTGTTTTCACAACCCAAGAATGCAAAGCCAGGATCCAGGTGTTTTCACAACCCAAGAATGCAAAGCCAGGATCCAGACGTTTTCACAACCCAAGAATGCAAAGCCAGGATCCAGGCGTTTTCACAACCCAAGAATGCAAAGCCAGGATCCAGGCGTTTTCACAACCCAAGAATGCAAAGCCAGGATCCAGGCATTTGCACAACCCAGAATGCAAAGCCAGGATCCAGGTGTTTTCACAACCCAAGAATGCAAAGCCAGGATCCAGGTGTTTTCACAACCCAAGAATGCAAAGCCAGGATCCAGGCGTTTTCACAACCCAAGAATGCAAAGCCAGGATCCAGGCATTTGCACAACCCAGAATGCAAAGCCAGGATCCAGGTGTTTTCACAACCCAAGAATGCAAAGCCAGGATCCAGGTGTTTTCACAACCCAAGAATGCAAAGCCAGGATCCAGGTGTTTTCACAACCCAGAATGCAAAGCCAGGATCCAGAAAACATGTCGAGGAATTTACCTTTCAGGATTTTCCAACAGATTTTTTTTAATAATAATAATTAATTAATTAATTGCGGATTAAAGCACATACCGGATGCAACCGAGGCAGGAGATAAACAAACCGCCAGGCCGTTCCCCATTTTTGCACATGCAGCACGAAGATGCCCCAGGGGCATGAAGCAGTGTAGAAAAAGCCCATGTTTTAAAAGTCTTTCTCTCACGCACAATTCACATTATATAATTTTAGATATTTTTTTTAAAAAAAATTTAAGATTGCAACTCTGTTTTGGAGCAATGGTGAGAAGTTCCCATCGGAAGCAAAGACAAAGTGGGCTGGGGGGGGCACCCCTCGCCTCCCCAAAGAAACCTAAGGATGACAGTCCTCGACTTATGACTGTTTGTTTAGTGACCATTCCAAGTTACGAGGCCTCTGGAAAAACTGAGTGACGAGGTCCTCGCACTTACAACCCCTCACAGCATTCCCTGGTCACAGGATCAACATTTGGGCGCTTGGCAACCTACGACGGTAGCAGCATCCTGGCGTGTATGTGTGTGTGTGTATGGTGATTCCCCATTTGTGATTTTCCCAGCCGACTTCCAACAAGCGAAGTTACTGGGGTTTCCCTTAATGACCGCGCGATTCAGCTAACAACCATGCGGATTCGCTTAATGACTGCTGTGGAAAAAAGCTTGCTAAAGGAACGAGTGCCTCACTTAGTGACAGGGAGAACAATTAATCAGTGGAACAACCTGCCTCCAGAAGTTGTGGGTGCTCCATCAATGGAGAGTCACTTATCTGAAATGGTATAGGTTTCCTGCCTAAGCAGGGGGTTGGACCTCTAAGGCCATTTCCAACCATAGGATTCTATGATTCTGGAAGGAAGGAAGGAAGGAAGGAAGGAAGGAAGGAAGGAAGGAAGGAAGGGAGGGAGGGAGGGAGGGAGGGAGGGAGGGAGGGAGGGGAGGAGAGGGAGGGAGGGGAACGAGAGAGGGAGTGGGGAAGGAAGGAAGGAAGGAAGGAAGGAAGGAAGAAAGGAAGGAAGATGAAGGAAGGGAGGAAGGAAGGAAGGGAGGGAGGGAGGGGAGGAGAGGGAGGGAGGGGATGGGAAGGAGGAGGGGGGGAGGGGAGGAGAGAGGGAGTGAGGAGGGAAGGAAGGAAGGAAGGAAGGAAGGAAGGAAGGAAGATGAAGGAAGGGAGGAAGGAAGGGAGGGAGGGAGGGGAGGAAGGGAGGGAGGGGAGGGGAAGGAGGAGGGGGGAGGGGAGGAGAGGAGAGGGAGGGAAGAAGGAAGGAAGGAGGGAGAGAGGGAAAGAGGGAGGAAAGGAGGGAGGGAGGGGAAGGAGAGAGGGAGGGAGGGAGAGTGGGAGGAAAGAAAGAAAGAAAGAAAGAAAGAAAGAAAGAAAGAAAGAAAGAAAGAAAGAAAGAAAGAAAGAAAGAAAGAAGAGGGAAGGACAACAAATGGAAACTAACCAAGGAGAGAAGCAACCCGGAACTAAGGAGGAATTTCCTGACAGTTAGAACAATTAATCAGTGGAACTCCTTGCCTCCAGAAGCTGTGAATGTTCCAACACTGGAAGTTTTTAAGAAGAGATTGGACAGACACTTGTCTGAAATGGTATAGGGTTTCCTGCTAGAGTAGCGGGTTGGACTAGAAGACCTCCAAGGTCCCTTCCAACTTTATTATTATTATTATTATTATTATTATTATTATTATTTATTATTATTATTATTATTATTGTGTTAGCAGTTTCAGCTCCAATTGGGGTCGTAAGCCGAAGAGTTCCTTCACAGGTTCATTTACTGACCAAAGTCACAAGGGCAGTAAAAAAAAAAAGTGACTCATGGCCCATTTTGCCACACTTACGACCGTTGCAGCGTCCACAGGATCGATCATGTGATCAAAATTTAGACGCTTCGCAACTGGTTCATACCAGAAGTCCTCGACTTCACGACCAGAATTGAGCCCAAAATTTCTGTGGCTAAGCGAGACACTTGTGGTAGTGTGTTTTATCCCATTTTACGACCTTCCTTGACACATTTTTTTAAGTGAATCAGTGCAGTTGTTAAGTGAGTCACACAGTCATTAAGAGAATCCAGCTTCCTTGCAAGAAGATCGCAAAAGGGGATCCCGTGACCTCAGGATCCTGCCACCACCATGAATACAAGTCGGTCGCCAAACGCCTGAATTTTGATCATGTGACACGGGGGATGCTGCAACGGTCGTTAAGTGTGAAAAGCAGGGTGGATAGTCATTGATGGTTTAAAAAAACAAAAAAGGGGACTTTTTTGCGATTTTTATCAAATTTACTTTAATAAAATGCTTTTGGAGTAAAAATCTATCTAAAGATAGTTTACTATTTAAGATACATGAATAATTTGGTTTATTCAGCACGAAATGGGAGCTTAGCTATGTAGCAGGAGGCAGTATATTCTGCAATATTTACAATTTTGGTCAACTCATTCAATGCAAGCTGAGATGATGATGATGATGATGATGATGATGATAATAATAATAATAATAATAATAATAATAATAATAATAATAATAATAATAATAATAATAATAATAATAATAATAATAAAAAAAACAGAATAGAGGCATGGGAAGACAAAGCACTCCATGGCCAGTACATTTATAAAAATAGCTGGGAAAGCAGATAATAACAAGACCTGGGAATGGCTAAGAGCAGGAAAGTTGAAGAAAGAGATCGAGGGACTAATTCTGGCTGCACAAGACCAAGCCTTAAGGACAAATGCATAGAAAGTCAAAATTGAGAAGACAGCAACACACAGTAAGTGCCGCCTCTGCAAAGAAGCTGAAGAAACAGTGGACCACCCGGTAAAGCTGCTGCAAGAAGATCGCACAGACTGACTACAAGCAGCGGCACGACAAAGTAGCAACAATGGTGCATTGGAAGATCTGCAAGGAATATCATTTGCCTGCAAGCAAGAACTGCTGGGATCATAAAATAGAGAAAGTCATAGAAAATGATAAAGTTAAACTGCTCTGGGACTCCAGAATTCAAACAGACAAGCACCTGCACAACATAACACCCCGGACTTGACAACTGTCGATAAGAATGACAAAAAAGTCTGGATAGTGGACGTGGCAGTGCCTGGAGACAGCAGAATAAGATGAGAAAGAACTGGAGAAGATCACAAAATACAAAGACCTACAAATAGAAATAGAAAGACTGTGGCAAAGGGTGGTACCAATAGCAATAGGCGCCTTGGGTGCAATCCCAAAACAACTGGAGCACCACTTGGACACCGTCATCGGCATTGACAAATTCGCCATTAGTCAATTGCAAAAGGCCGCCTTACTGGGAACTGCTTCCATCCTGCGATGAGATCTGTAATACCATCCAACATCCACATCTGCCTATCCCAGGTCCTTGGGAAGGACTCGACAGGTAGACAAAAATGCCAAATCCAGTCTGAACATCTGGCTGACTGTGCGGTAGCAATATTAATAATAATAATAACAACAACAGGAGGAGGAGGAGGAGGAGGAAGAAGAAGGAGAAGTAGAAGAAGGAGGAGGAGGAGGAGGAGGAGGAGGAGGAGGAGGAGGAGGAGGTTGGGAGGGACCATGAAGGTCATCTAGTCCAACCCCCTGCTCAGGCACTGCACTGATGCATTCACACAATTTCACAGTAACCATGAGATAAATCATAAAGCAAAGTTCAGGACTATTCCTTTATCCCATTGTTTTGACAATCTACATACTTTACTTTTTACTTTACTTTTATTAAATTTGTATACCGCCCTTCTCCCGAAGGACTCAGGGCGGTGATACACTACAAACTGCATGATGGTTTGAAGAGAAATGCATCTGTACCAAACCCCAAGTGTTTTAATTAAATAAAAGAATTTGAGTGGTTCTCCAACTATGTGTGATTAGCCTATTAAGCTAAAATCGGTTCTGATATATCGCTGTTTTACTAACCTGGCAGCTTATTATTCTAAAGAGGAAACCTTCACTTTGTTTGCAAATAATAATAATAATAATATTAAAGATTCTAACTATCAGCAAGAATGAGGTCCTTACATTTAAAGAGCACCTGTCATTTCAGATCCATCCTGGCAGCGCCCGTTAGCGGGCATCTACTCACCCGCTGCCGTCACCTTGTTGTGTCACTGCCGCATCACCAGCCGCCCCGTTAAAGTGAGTGGGACTGTCGGTGAGTCAACAGCCGGTCAGAGGAGCCACGGCTGGGGGACAGAGATGACAGCTGCTCTTCAAAAATTACGGTTTAAACCGAGCTGATTTAAATCCAGCCTTTTTCCTAGGGATTTAAATCGGGATCTAAATCGACTCGATTTAAATCAAGCCCACCACCCCGGTGAAAAGTGGTCCCAAGTCCCGTTATTCAGTGGCGTGGTAAATTCAAACAGTCACTAAGTGATTCCCTTAACAGCTGTGATCAGAAAGGTCGTAAAATTAATTAACCAGTGGAACCACCTGCCTCCAGAAGTTGTGAATGCTCCAAGCCTGGAAGTTTTTAAGAAGAGATTGTCTGAAATGGTACTATAGGGTTTCTATAGTACCATACTATAGAGCAGGGGGTTGGATTAGATGACCTCCAAGGTCCCCTCCTACTCTTGTTGTTGTTGTTATTCTTGTTCTTCTTGTTCTTCTTCTTCTTATTATATTATCTTTTATTCATTAGACAGGAACCACAATCAACTGAGCATTCAAACTGACTGGCACTGATGGACGACACGGGTTGTTGTTATTATTATTATTGGGACAAAAACTCACTTAGCAACTTTCTCACTTAGCGACAGAAATTTTGGGCTCAATCGTAGTCCTAAGTCAAGGACTTCCTGTACTATGACAGTCGCAGTGTCTCTGGGTGTGTGTGTGTGTCACGTGATCCCCGTTCGCGCCACCTCCCGACAAGCAAAGTCAAAGTGAAGGCGGATTCACTTAACAACCGTGTGACTCACTTAAGAACTGCAGGGATTCGCTTCACAACGGTGGCAAGAACGGTCTTAAAAACGGAGCAAAACAGGAGCCCTAGAAAGTGGCTTAGGAAATGCCCAATTTCCATTCTTGGCCAGTCCCAGAGCACCCCGATTAGGGTTAGGGGTGCACAGCCCCCTGCTGGTGGGGAGGGGGGGGACAGGACACACACCCCTTGGCAGCCCATGTGCTTCTATCTTCCTTCCAGATTGGCTTCTGCAGCAGCCTTCTTCCAGATGTGCTTGGCTAGGACGATGGGGGGCACATCTGCCCTCCAGGGCATGGGGGGGCACCCCTGGTTGACACTGGGCAGAAGCAAGAAGGGGGGGGGTCTTCTTAGCCCAGACTCTTCAGCCAGAGAATGAACTTTACTAAAAAGATCAATTGTGGTGAAAGTTGGGGGGGGGGAACGCCACCTTGGATCAACAGCCCCACCCCCCACTTTTGCTTCTTCTCCAAGATTTGGCATTGTGGCCCAAATGAATAGAATAGAGCTGGAAGGGGCCTTGGAGGTCTTCTAGTCCAGCCCCCTGCTCAAGCAGGAGGACCTAGACCATCTCAGACAAGTGACGCACACAAACCGATACACACACAACTCCCAACTGGGGGCAAAAGACTGAAGGCCCAGCACGTGTGGGGGCTGCAAATGGGAAGTCTGGCCTAGAAAAAGGCAGGGAGGAGATCAAAAAGGCCCGTTTCCCCTCCCTGCACTCCAATTGGGTCCGCTTTTGGCCTTGGGTAGGGGGTTGGACTAGAAGACCTCAAGGGTCCCTTCCAATCCTGGGATTTTTTTAGGGATTCCACCTCCGTTCCATCTGGATCCAGAGACTTCCTGGCTCCTTTGGCATGCCTGCCTGCATTAAAGAGGGGTGCGGGGATCCAGCACGCCCCACCCCAAACATTCTTGGCTTCTCCGGGCTGAATTTAAACTGTTTTTGCAGAAGAGATCTGGAATCCCTTTTCTGCCGTGTTTTGAATTATGACCGCCACAATCTGCACATTTAGAAGGGGAGGACTGCTCGCATTTGCACACACAAACACACACACACAAACACCGATATCATTTAGGAAAAGGCCAGAACCATGTGCAAAAGTTCCCCAAAGCCGTGGCTGTAGCCGGAATCCACAAAGTGAGGAAGAGATGAAAAAATGGTGAAATTGTTAGAAATCTGGAATTAAGTCAAATTTCCAGAGCTAGGAGGGAAGAGGCCATTCTCTTGCTCGGCTCTGCAGATTTTGGACAATGAGCTTGTCTAGCCTGGTCTAAAATTTGGCTGCAGCGGGAGAAGTCAGCAGCTTCCTCTTTTGGGAAAAACAAAACAAAACAGAACTCATGGTGCTAGTCCTCTTGAGGGAGAGGTGGAAGAGAAAAGGAGAATTTCAGCTCTGGTGTCCTATTCCTTGTAGAAATGCAAAAGGGCAGGAGATAGGACACCCAGGGACCTGTGAGATTCCTGCCTCTTTTGGAGAGGGCATGCAGCTAGTCCTCAGTTTACAACCATTTGTTTAGTGACCATTTGAAGTGACAACAGCACTGAAAGAAACTTGGGCACTTGGCAACTGGCATGCATTTATGATGGTCATTTATTTACGACCTTCCCCGAAAAGCAGATTCAGTAAAGGAAGACAGATTTCCTTAATGACTTCCCGATTCTCTTAACGACTGCAGTGATTCACTTAACAACCTTGGCCAAAAAAAAAAGGGGGTGGGTGGGTGGTCCACTCAACACCCGCCCTGCACAAGAAGCTTTTCTAAAGCACAAATATTTTTTTTAAAAAACACGAATACCTTTTTAAAAACACAAACGCTTTAAGAACGCAACCCCCTTTTTTTAAAAACGCCTTTTAAAAAACAAAAAAACTTTTTCAAGCCAACGCCTTTTTCAAAACGCAAAGGCCTTTTAAAAAACAGCAGTACTTTTAAAAAATGCAAATGCCATTTCAGAACACAAGAGACTTTTTCGAAGCCCAACCCCCTTTTTAAAAGCACACACACCTTTTTTTTTTTACAAACAAAAACGCGCCTTTTAAAAAACACAAATACCTTTTTAAAAAAAAGATAAATACCTTTTTAAATACACCTTTTTAAACACAGGACAACCAACCACTGGCCTTTAAAATTTACAAAGAGAGGGAAAAAATGGGGAAACAAGGAAGGCCATCGCTTGGGGAATGACACCCCCCCCCCCGTGCAAGCCAGCAATCACTCTTGTGACACACACAGACACACACACACACACACACACTCTGCACTGACGTGACTTCCCCTCCAGGATGCGCACTGAAGGTGCCCCACTGAAGGGGAAGCCTGTTTGAAGCAGCTGCCCCAGTTTTGACTCCTGAGACAACTTTTTCCACAATTACCAAGCAGGGGGGGGGGGACGGGGGGGGCATGCAAAGGGCACACAGCAACCGTCCGACTTCCTGAAAAAAATCCTCTTTTTTTCCTTCCCAAAAGCCAGTGAAAAGCCACACGTTGCCTTAACCCTTGAGTGATTGGCAGGGATTTCCAGGAGTCCAGAGACGGTCAGCCAAAGAGAGAAGCCACCTAGAACTAAGGAGAAACTTCCTGACAGTTACAAGAATCCGTCAGTGGAACCGCTTGCCACTATAAGCCGTGGGGGCTCCATCCCTGGAAGTTTTTAAGAAGAGAACAGACAGCTATTTGTGTAAAATGGTAGTATAATAATAATATATTATGTTATGTTAAATAATGATGATGATGATGATGATGATGATGATGATGGAAAGGACCTTGGAGGTAATCTACTCAAACCCCCTGCTCAGGCAGGATATTATTATATTATATTATATTATATTATATTATATTATATTATATTATATTATATTATATTATTATTATATTATTATATTATATGTCATGTCATGTCATGTCATGTCATGTCATGTTATGTTATGTTATGTTATGTTATGTTATGTTATGTTATATTATGTTATATTATATTATAGAGCCTTGGTGGAGCAGTGGGCTAATGCCTCCCTACATAACACCAGCTGCCTGCAATTAGCGCAGGTTCGAGTCCCACCAGGCTCAAGGTTGACTCAGCCTTCCATCCTTCCGAGGTAGGTAAAATGAGGACCCAGATTCTTGGGGGCAATTAAGCTGACTTTGTAATAATGCCGCTTGGGGTGTGTGAAAGCCCTAATAAGCAGGCATATACATAGAATGAAGGCTATTGCTAAGCTTGTAAGCCGCCCTGAGTCTTCGGAGAAGGGCGGGATATAAATGGAATTAAAATAAAAAAATAAAAAATATATTATATTATAATATTATATTATATTATATTATATTATATTATATTATATTATATTATATTATATTATATTACATTACATTACATTATTATATTATATTATATTATATTTATTATATTTATTATATTATTATATTATATTATATTATATTATATTATATTATATTATATTATATTATATTATATTATATTATATTATATTATATTATATTTATTATTACATTATATTATATTATAAATTATATTATATTATTAAAGGTAAAGGTAAAGGTTCCCCCGCACATGCGTGCTAGTCGTTTCTGACTCTAGGGGCCGGTGCTCATCTCCGTTTCAAAGCCGAAGAGCCAGCGCTTGTCCGAGGACGTCTCTGTGGTTATGTGGCCGGCATGACTAGACGCCAAAGGCGCACGGAGCACTGTTCCCTTCCCACCGGAGTGGTCCCTATTTTTCTACTTGCATTTTTGCGTGCTTTCAAACTGCTAGGCTGGCAGGAGCTGGGACGAGTAACAGGCGCTCACTCTGTTACGCGGCACTCGGGATTCGACCCGCCAAACTACCGACCTTCTGATCGACAAGCTCAGCGTCCTAACCCACTGAGCCACCGCATCCCTTATGTTATGTTATATTATATTATATTATATTATATTATATTATATTATATTATATTATATTATATTATATTATAATATTAATTATTATATTAATTATATTATATTATAATATTGCCAAGAAGGCATTGGTTCAAACTGCTAAAAACTTTTTCAGTAGGAGTTTGTTTGGAGATTGTACATACACTGTTAATTTTAGATTTGTTACATGTATACCTTGCCGTCAAGGTGTGAAATTAGACGTTTTATGGAATGCCTAGTAAATCTGTAAAATGCCCAAAATGGGACGTCAAAGTATGAAACGCTTAATATTTTACACATAGCCACTCTGTGCAATGGCAAAAGGCAAACTGGCAAAGAATAAAATATTCCGAGTAAAATGCCATTTTTAGCCTTCCCGATGACAACCAAGAGGTCAATCCTGCTTTTTCTTCCCTTGTGGCTTTTTTTTCCCCAGCACCTGGTCCTCAACTTACAACAGTCTGTTTAGTGACCATTCAAAATTACAAAGCAACAAAAAAAAGGGACTTACGACCGTTTTTCACACTTACGACTGTTGCAACACCCCTACAATCACGTGATTAAAAATTTAAACAGCTGGCAAGTGACTCGTATTTATGACGGTGTCTTGGAGGGGTCACATGATTCCCCCATTTGCGACCTTCCCACCAGCAAAGTCAGTGGGGAAGCTGGATTCACTTAACAGCCGTATGACTAAGTTAACAACTGCTTAACAATTGCGACAAAAAAGGTCATCAAACGGGACTGAACTCACTTAACAGCATTCCTGGGGTCACAAGATCAAAATTTAGACGCTTGGCCACTAACTCACATTTATGACGGTCGTAGTGTCCCCTGGTCACCTTTTACGACCTTCTGCCAAGCAAAGTCCATGGGGAAAGTCGGATGTGACTATAAATGGGATTAAAATAAAATAAATAAGTTAATGTCTGAATTTTGATCCCGGGACTGTGGGGATGCTGCAACCGTCGTATGTGTGACATATGGTCCTAACTCCCTTTTTTTCAGCGCTGTTCTAATTTCGAGTGGTCACTAAATGAGAACTGTTTTAAGTTGAGGACTCCCTGTATTTTCAACCTGCCCCCAGGCCAGGGGGCATGGCACATCCGGTTACCCTTCCCCATTCTGGAGTTCAGGTAGAAGAGAGTCATAACTTTATTGTCACATTAAATCAGGGGTAGGCAACCTTGGCTCTTTTCATGACTGGTGGACTTCAACTCCCAGAATTCCTCAGCCAGCATGGGAAACTATGGCCCCTTCATGACTGGTGGACTTCAACTCCCAGAATTCCTGAACCAGCATGGGGGAACTATATGGCCCCTTTATTACTGGTGGACTTCAACTCCCAGAATTCCTGAGCCAGCCCTGCTGACTGAGGAATTCTGGGAGTTGAAGTCCACGAGTCATAAAAGAGCCAAGGTTGCCTACCCCTGCTATAAATGTACCCTAATTTGCACTCATTAAAATGAGATTCCGTTGCCTGCAGCTCTCAAAGCGGAAGCACTTAAGATATGCACTGCATAAACACGGCAAAAAATATACATAAAATAAATTATGGATATACCCTCCTACACACCGATATGTGGCCATCAAATCAAATAAGCCCCCCAATAATAGTAATAATAACCAACAACAATGTAATAGTAGTAGTAGTAGAAAAGTTGGAAAGGACCTTGGAGGTCATCTACTCTGACCCCCTGCTCAGGCAGAAGACCCCATACCATGTCAGACAAATGGGTTGTCCAGTCTCTTCTTGAAAACCTCCAGTGTCAGAGCAATTCACAGCTTCTGGAGCCAGGTTGTTAATAATAATAATAATAGAGTTGGAAGGGACCTTGGAGGTCATCTAGTCCAACCCCTCGTTCAGGCAGGAAACCCTATACCATTTCAGACCAATGGCTGTCCAGTCTCTTCTTAAAAACCTCCCGTGTCAGAGCAATTGACAGCTTCTGGAGGCAAGGAGTACCACTGACGTATTAACGGAACGACAGAGTTGGAAGGGACCTAGGAGGTCATCTAGTCCAACCCCCTCCTCGGGCAGGAAACCCTATACCATTTCAGACCAATGGCTGTCCAGTCTCTTCTTAAAAACCTCCCGTGTCGGAGCAATTCACAGCTTCTGGAGGCAAGGAGTACCACTGACGAATTAACGGAACGACAGAGTTGGAAGGGACCTGGGAGGTCATCTAGTCCAACCCCCTCCTCGGGCAGGAAACCCTACACCATTTCAGACCAATGGCTGTCCAGTCTCTTCTTAAAAACCTCCCGTGTCGGAGCAATTGACAGCTTCTGGAGGCAGGTTGTTCCCCTGGTGAATTGTTCTCCTTGTCAGGATATTTCTTCTCAGCCAGGCGCGTGGGCGTCTCCACACTGATGACAGCCACAACTCCTCAGCAGATGCCAGGCGCTTTGCGCACTCCATGGTGCGGCACGACGGGGCACCGTGCCAGGAAACGCCGGGCATCTACCAGACAGGCAGGAAAGTGGGCGCTTCCCGTGGGTGCCAATCCTGAGACGGAAGAGAGACCCCCTCCTCATCTTCTCCCCCATCCCACCCCCAGACCCAGGACCCCCCCCCTCAGCAACCGAGGGTCCCGCCAGCGAGGCCCCAAACATCAGCAACCCCCAACCCATTCATCAAATTTCCCTGGCTAAGCCAGACACTTGTCCAGTGACCGTTTTTCAGACATACGACAGTTGTAGCATCCCCACGGTCCCGGGATCAAAATCCAGACATTACGTTAATCACCCGGTCACTAATTGAATCTGGCCTCACCCCCCCACCCCACCCCCAACCATGGACTTTGCTTGGCTCATAAAAGGTGAGCCCGGGACACTGCGATGGTGACAAATATAAGTCAGTGGCCAAGAGCCTAAATTTCAATCATGTGACCCGGGGGATGCCGTTAAGTGAGTCCTGTCCTATTTTACGACCGTTCTTGCCGCCATCGTTAAGTGAATCCCTGCAGTTAAGTTAGCAACCCGGTCGTTAAGTGAACCCAGCTTCCCCCGTTGACTTTGCTGGGCGGAAGTTCGCAAAAGGGGATCCCGTGAGCCCGGGACGCTGGAACTGTCACAAGTACATGTCAGTTGCCAAGCTTTTGAATCGCCGTTGTAAGTTTGGTCACTAAACGAACGGTTCTACCTGCAGCTTGCGAGGGGTGAAAGGAAGACGAAGCAACAGACAACCTGAACATGTGCAGAGAGCAAGGCAGTCAGCAGCAGCTGCTTTGGGGGGGCTTTCCGAGCAAGCCAGGCTACCTCCCCCCTCCTGTTTTTCACTCAGATCTGGGGAAATAAGCCCAGATGCAAAGCGGGTCTGTTCTCCCCTCCACAGAATGGAGGTTTATATTTATGGCCTGGCATACAAGGCAGCGCTCTGTGGAAAGGCTTTCGCACCCTTTGGGGGGCTGCATTGTGGTGTGGTCTTTGCCACTCGGCTTCATGGTGGTCCTCTATCTATCTATCTATCTATCTATCTATCTATCTATCTATCTATCTATCTATCTATCTATATCTCCCTACTCTCTCTCTCTCTATTCCTATTAAGAGCCTTGGTGGAGCAGTGGGCTAATGCCTCCTTAAGTAACACCAGCTGCCTGCAATTAGTGCAGGTTCGAGTCCCACCAGGCTCAAGGTTGACTCAGCCTTCCGTCCTTCCCAGGTAGGTCAAACGAGGACCCAGATTGTTGGGGGCAATAAGCTGACTTTGTAATAATGCCGCTTGGGTGTGTGTGTGAAAGCCCTAATAAGCAGGCATATACATAGAATGAAGGCTACTGCTAAGCTTGTAAGCCGCCCTGAGTCTTCGGAGAAGGGCGGGATATAAATGGAATTAAAATAAAATAAATAAATCCATCCATCCATCCATCCATCCATCCATCCATCTTAAAGCTGAGGAATTCTGAAATTGAAGTCCACCCTCTAAAAACATGCTGGCTGGGGGATTCTGGGAGTGGAAGTCCGCCCCTCTTAAAATAGGCTGGCTGGGGAATTCTGGGAAATGAAGTCCGTCCATCTTAAAGCATTCTGGCTAGGGAATTCTGGGAGTCGAAGTCCACCCCTCTTAAAGCAGGCTGGCTGGGGAATTCTGGGAGTTGAAGTCCTCCACTCCTAAAGCATGCTGACTGGGGGATTCTGGGAGTGGAAGCCCACCCCTCTTAAAGCATGCCGGCGGGGGAATTCTGGGAGTGGAAGTCCACCTATCTTTCGGCTGCCAGTTGAGAAACTCTGCTTTGAAATTTTGCCATCAAATTGAAACAAAACCAGGCCTTGATTTGAAAAAAAAAAGTTCAAGACTTTATCAGTGTGATTGATGCAATCAAGAAACAACAACCTGGAGTACCACGTGTCCCTTGTCGAAATCCCAAACAGCTTAAAATCCCAAGGCCTCCCAGCAGGATTCTTAAAATTTATCAGAAGCTGCTAACAAGGGATTTGTTGACCTCAGCAATATCTCTCCTACCACACAAGTTGGTTTCCTGCTTTCAGCGTTTATTAGCTGGCTACCCAGCCTTTCCTGGAAAAAACCATAGCATCCGTGGCTGCCAAGGTTATGGAGAGAATACGGTGTGTGTGGTTTTTTTCCAGGGGTTTCATCAAACAGCTCAATTTAAAAAAAAAATCCTGAAAAAGCCACCCCGTGTTTTCAGTTCTCATGATCCAACCCTCTGCAGCTCTTCAGATGAGTACATTAAATAAGGTGGGCCTGCCAGTGTGTTTGTGCAAGTTTGTGTGTCATGCAGCCTGAGAAAGACCTTTAAATCACCACGGGCAGAGAATGAGCAGTTAAATCAACTTCCAGGTTTTGTCCCTTTTCTGCAGGTTTGGCACTCCCCCACAATACTAAAAAAAAAACAGCCCATGACATAAGCAAGTTTACTATGAAAGGGAGTGAAAAGCAGATTATCTGTGCAAATGTAATTTTTTTCCCCTCTTCAGTTATTACAACTGCTGGAAGTTTTTAGCCGGGAGGGAGAGGAGGAGGAGGCCAGATAATGGAAACTTTAAACAATATCAAGGTGATTTGCAATTCTCCTAGTGCCCTTGGCATATTTGGAGGTTTGTAAAACAAAAGCTAATGGCAGAAAGTGAAGAGGAACTAAAGAGCCTCTTGTTGCGGGTGAAGAAGGAGAGTGCAAAAGTTGGCTTGAAACTAAACATTAAGAAAACCAAGATCATGGCATCCGGCCCTCTCAATTCCTGGCAAATAGATGGGGAAGAAATGGAGGTAGTGACAGATTTTATTTTCCTGGGCTCCAAGATCACCGCAGATGGGGACTGTAGCCAAGAAATTAAAAGACGCTTGCTCCTGGGGAGGAAAGCCATGGCAAATCTAGACAGCACACTAAAAAGCAGAGACGTCACCCTGTCAACAAAAGTGTGTATAGTCAAGGCTGTGGTCTTCCCAGTTGCAATGTATGGCAGTGAAAGTTGGACCATAAGAAAGGCTGAGCGCCAAAGAATTGAGGCCTTTGAACTGTGGTGCTGGAGAAGACTCCTGCGAGTCCCTTGGACTGCAAGGCGATCAAACCGGTCAGTCCTAGAGGAGATCCACCCTGACTGCTCTTTAGAAGGCCAGATCCTGAAGCTGAAACTCAAATACTTTGGCCACCTCAGGAGAAGGAAGGACTCACTGGAGAAGAGCCTAATGCTGGGAAAGGTTGAAGGCAAGAGAAGAAGGGGACGACAGAGAAGGAGGTGGCTGGACGGAGTCACTGAAGCAGGAGGCGTGAGCTTAAATGGACTCCAGAAGATGGTAGAGGACAGGAAGGCCTGGAGGAACGTGGTCCATGGGGTCACGATGGGTCGGACACGACTTCGCAGCTAACAACAACAACAAAAGCTGTAAGGCAGACATGTCAAACACAAGGCCCGGGGGCCAGATCCGGCCCGCGAAGTGGTTTCATGCGGCCCGCGAAGCCATCCTGGAAAGAGTGAGGGAACGGCCCCCACTGCCTTGGCCCTGGCCCAGAGACCCTCCTTCTGCCAGAGACCCTCAGGTCTGTCCCACTCCTGCCCAGGCCCCCATAGGCACCCTTGATGCGAACGATGTAGAGCTGGCCACGCCCACCCAGTAGGCCATACGCACTCTAGCCACACCCACCCAGCAGGCCACGCCCACCCTGGCCATACCCACCCTGCCCCTGAGGGCAACCGCAATGCTGATGCGGCCCTCCATGAAATTGAGTTTGACACCCCTGCTGTAAGGGAAAGGTCTCTTGGCTTCAAGCGTTTTATAGTCTAAGCCAGTGTTTTTCAACTTCACAGAACTTTTAGGATGGGTGGACTACAGTTCCCAGAATTCCCTAGTCAGTCATACTTTTTAAGATTTGTGGATTGCAACTTCAACCATGCTGGCTGGGGAATTCTGGGAGTTGAAGTCCACCCATCTTAGAGTTACCAAGGTTGAGAAAGACCAGCCTTGACTGTTCTTTATGCGTGGACTTCAACTCCCAGTATCCTTTGCAATCACCATGCTGGCTGGGGAATTCTGGGAGTTGAAGTCCACACATCTTAAGAGTTGCTGAGGTTGAAAAACACCAGCCTACACCATTCTTCAGGCATGGACTATAACCCCCAGAATTCCTAGCCAGCACAATTGTGGGGATTCCTGTCTTTTCTGGTTTAGGGTTTCCTGCCTGAGCAGGGGGTTGGACCAGATGACCTCCAAGGTCCCTACCAACTTCTTAATCATCATCATCTTGTTGTTATTATTATTAATGATTTATTATTATTATTATTATTATTATTATTATTATTATTATTATTATTATTATTATTATTATTAATCATGGGGAGGGGGTCTGGGAGAAGGAGGGATGCTTTGTCCTCCAAGGCAAACGGAGCAGTGCAGAAACCCCGAGGGCCTTCAAAATCCACACTGCCGGAGTATTTACTTATTCACCTTGTTATTTATTTATTAAATTTATATGCTGCCCATTGGGCTGCTCAGAGTGGGGAGAGTCTACTCGAGAGGCCTGGTTTCCAAGATGGCAGATTTTTAAGTCTGGCTTTTGGAAGAAGTAACTAGGATCTGTTTATCAACCCTCCATCGAAGAGTTTGGTTAAGAAGCACGGATCATGTTAGCTAGTTGGGTCATGAAACGCCTGCAAGAAAACAGCCAAGCTTAGAGGGCACCAGGGACCCCACAGTCACTTTCCTCCTCCTCCTCCTCCTCCTCCTCCTCCTCCTCCTCCTCCTCCTCCTCCTCCTCCTCTCCACAAACTCCCCTTTCTTCTAGCACTGATGATGCTACCTAGTTGGGTCATGAAACGTCTGCACGAAAACAAACAAGCTCAGACAGCATTAAGGACCCCACAGTCCTCCTCCTCCTCCTCCTCCCATCCTTGCTCCTTTTCCACAAACCACAATCCCTTTCAGCACTGCTGATGTTGCCTAGTTGGGCCACAAAACATCTGGAAGAAACCCACCCAGCTCAGAGAGCACCCAGGAGACCACAGGTCAGCCCTGAGCCGCAAATATTCTCTTCTGTTGTTTAATAACCACCACAGACTGAGTTGCAGTAGCCAAAAGCAGACCCAGACCCCAGGATGGCTTTCTGTAACATAGGAACACAACACACACACACACACACACACGTCACTTTTTTATCCATTGCATCATCAACTGTGGCTTATAAAGTGCTAAATCAAGGTTCACCCTAACCCAGATCTAAACCCCCTCGTTACGGCTTAAGACAAGGCTGAAACCCAGACATGCTCAGATTCAACCCTCCATTTGGACCCTTATTAGATACACTGGATCTCATGATCCTTTTTTGAAATCACGCGGCCCTCAAGATGCCCCACTTCGCTTCTCCCCTTACAGACCACCCAGCAAGCTTGTTCATTCACATCAACACCTACAAGGTATATATCATTCACATTACTTGCATAATATTATTCCCCTTTTTCCCAGCGCTGAATGCACAGGTAGTCCTCGACGTACGACCGCTGTTGGACCCAAAAGGTCCACTGCGAAGCAAAACCTTTGCTAAGTGGGTTTTGCCCCATTTTACAGGCCACGGTTGTTAAGTGAATCACTGCATCAATTAGCAACCTGGTCGTTAAGCAAACCCATCTTCCCCCATTGACTTTCTTGTTGGGAGGTCGCAAAAGGGGATCGCGTGACCCCAGGACGCTGCGACCGTCATTAATACGAGTCAGTTGCCAAGCTGGTAATTTTGATCGTGTGACCACAGGGAGTACTGCAACGGTCAGTGCTGTTGTAACTTCGAACAGTCACTAAACCAGGGGTAGGCAACCTTGGCTCTTTTATGACTGGTGGACTTCAACTCCCAGAATTCCTGAGTCAGCCATGCTGAGGGGAAAGGGAGAGGTTTCCATGCTGAGCCAGGAATTCTGGGAGTTGAAGTCCACCAGTCATGAAGGGGTCACAGTTCCCCCATGGTAGCTCAGGAATTCTGGGAGTTGAAGTCCACCAGTCATGAAGGGGTCACAGTTCCCCCATGCTGGCTCAGGAATTCTGGGAGTTGAAGTCCACCAGTCATGAAGGGGTCACAGTTCCCGTATGCTGGCTCAGGAATTCTGGGAGTTGAAGTCCACCAGTCATGAAGGGGCCATAGTTCCCCCATGCTGGCTCAGGAATTCTGGGAGTTGAAGTCCACCAGTCATGAGGGGGCCATAGATCCCCCTTAATGGCTCAGGAATTCTGGGAGTTGAAGTCCACGAGTCATGAAGGGGCCATAGTTACCCCATGCTGGCTCAGGAATTCTGGGAGTTGAAGTCCACCAGTCATGAGGGGGCCATAGATCCCCCTTAATGGCTCAGGAATTCTGGGAGTTGAAGTCCACCAGTCATAAAAGAGCCAAGGTTGCCTACCCGTGTGACTAAACAAACGGATCCCCTGTAGTTATGGAGTCTTTGTGAACACATCAAAGGAGGGGTTCAGACGCAAGAGGGAAACCTTTGCCGTATGTGTGTGTGTGTGTGTGTGTGTGTGTGTGTGTGTGTGTGTGTAGGGGTCCTTCCTGACTGTGCCAAGCCTCCTTCCCCAGGAGGTTTTGATGGTCTCAGGAAATCACGATTACGTTTTCCCAAATGTGAGGTTCACACAAACCACACAGGCTTGAGTCTGCACGACACACCACCAGGATGGCAGTAAAGGAAGCAATGAAGGTACTAACAACCCCATAATCCACATTTTTAGAAAGGACTCAGAGCCCCATTTCTCTTAATTCATCCTTTCCTATATTATTATTATTATTATTATTATTATTATTATTAATTTGTACAGTCAGCCAGATGTTCAGACTGGATTTGGCATTTTTGCCTATCGAGTCCTTACCAAGGACCTGGGATAGGTAGAAGTGGATGTTAATAATAATAATAATAATAATAATAATAATAATAATAATAATAATAATAATAATAATAATTTATATTTAGCAAATGGCCTGGGCACGTTGTAGCTAACGCAACCATGCAAAACACAGGACACTAAAAGAGCTACAATCACTGCTAAGAAACCAGGCCTGGACTCCTCTTGTCCCCAGGGTGGGCCCAAAAGGAGCGCGATCTCGAATTCGAATGCTGCATCTGTTGTGATGGACTCCACTCCCTGGCCTACCTAAACCGAAGGCCAAAATTCGGACGACAAAGGAAAGAGAACGATTAAAAAGCCAGTCCAGAATTGGGGTGGGGTGGGGGTTTACTTGCACCTGAAGCCAAGAACCCACAAATCCTCTTAACTGGGGGGGAGGGGCTTTCCCTCCAGGAAAGGCAGTGTGACCTGCCACTTGCCACCCCTCCCCACACCCCCCCAAGCAGAAAACCAGGTGTGCCAAGTCTCCCTGCGGAAACAGACACCCCCCTCCCTC
Source organism: Vipera ursinii (assembly GCF_947247035.1). NCBI lineage: Eukaryota > Metazoa > Chordata > Lepidosauria > Squamata > Viperidae > Vipera > Vipera ursinii. The sequence continues at coordinate 357,633,454 of NC_139512.1, read as the reverse complement.
TCTCCCTTCCTCCTATAAACGCTCCCCCAACTCAACTCCCACCAACCCCAGCAGATGAGCGGGTGGGTGAGGGGTGGGGAAACATGGGAGTTGTAGTAGCCGGTTACAGGCGGCTTTTCAGGTTGCCCACGGGGAAGGAGGGGGGGACACCCTCCCCCTCCCCCCCAATCACGGGCACAGGCCCCGCTCTACTTTCTGCCAAGTGGAGACTTGAAAGGGGAGAGGAGAGGAGGGGGGGTAATGGACAAATATATACATATACATATACATATACATATACCATATACTGTACATATACCATATACCTATACCATATACCTATACCATATACCTATACCTATACCTATACCTATACCTATACATACATATACATATACATATACATATACATATACATATACATATACCATATACTGTACATATACCATATACCATATACCATATACCTATACCATATACATATACATATACATACACACACACACACACACACACACACATATATATACATGGAAAATCCAGAATATAAAGGGACGTGGGGGGGGAGAGACGGCGCGAGGGAAGGCTCCGCGCAGCCACGGCCCGGGTCTCCTCCGGGTCCGCCAGGCCGGCAGGCCTAGCATCCTCTGCTGGAGGGGCGGGAGGGGGGGGGGCAGGCCGGGTGGGGGCGGGGGCGCAGCAGAGCCAGGGCGACCCCCTCCCTTCCCCCACCCACCCCCCTCTCCTCCCGGCCTGGGGACCCGGCTTAAGGCCGGCCAGCGGAGCCGCGCAAGGGGGCGCCGGGATCCTCCGGGGAAAGGAGGATGAGACGGGCGCATCTCTCTCTCTCTCTCTGCACCAGCAGCTGCAGCTGCAGCCTCGTCCGCCAACGCGGCGCCCGCCGCACCTGGCAGGGCAGGGCAGGGCAGGGCCAGGGGCCGAGCCGCAGGCCCGCTCCCCCGCCGGGGCTCACCTGGCGCGCTGCAGTCGGCGCACACCTCCGCCCGGCCCACCTTCCGCGCCATCCTGAGCGGCCGCGCAGCCAGCCTGCGCCCGCCGCACCCGGGCTGTTGCTGCTGCTGCTTCTGCCTCTCCTTCCTCCTCCTCCTCCTCCTCCTCCTCTTCTTCTTCTTCCTCCGCCGGCCAGCCGCCGCTTCCCGGGCTGGGCGCAGCAGAAGCAGCGGCGGCGGGCGCAGCGGCTGCCCCTCCTGCAGGAAGCCAGGCGGGCGGCGAGAGCGCAGGGCCGGCCCTCCGGAGGCGGAGCGAGCCGGGCAGCGGGGCGCCCCCGAGCCGCCTCCACCGCCGGGCTGTCGGGCGGAGCCTGCGGGGGCGTCCCGGGGGCTGGCAGGCCGGCTGCCCGCCTTGCAGCGCCCGATCCTCCGCTGCGCTGCGCGGTTGTCTAGGCCAGCGTTTCCCAACCTTAGGAACTTGAAGATGCGTGGACTTCAACTCCCAGAATTCCCCAGCCAGCTGGCTGGGGAATTCTGGGAGTTGAAGTCCACGCATCTTCAAGTTCCTAAGGTTGGGAAACGCTGGCCTAGGCCAGCGTTTCCCAATCTTGCCAATTTTAAGAAGCGTGGACTTCAACTCCCAGAATTCCCCAGCCATCTGGGGAATTCTGGGAATTGAAGTCCACATACCTTAAAGTCGTCAAGGTTGGCAAACACCGGTCTAGGTTGGAGGGGGGCCCCGCTGGCTGGGGAGGCTCTGTTTGCCCCGGGGTGCCCGTGGGCGCCGGCTTGGGGTAGCGCCGGGCAGCCCCCCCCCTGGCTAAGCTGGCTCCCCGCAGCCCCCGATCGACCGACGCACCAGCGACGGGGGTCTTTAAGCCGAGCCAAGATTGTTGTTTGGGGGAGTTGGGGGGGTTTAGAAAGGGGGTGTCTTGTCATCTGAACCCTGGGGTCATAATTCGCACCCTGAACCCCGACTATACTTGGGGGAGGGGTTTTCCTTCCAGGAAAGGCACCGGGCCCCTCAGTCTCCCCCACTGCAACTCCCATGAGCCCCAGCCGATGGGGGGGGAGTGGGTGGGTGGGTGAGCGCGGAAGGGCAGGAGGGCCATTCGCACGTGCTTGACCCGGGTTTTGTCCTCCTCCGGCGGCCAGGTGGACTTTGCCGAACTTGTTTAGGCGGGGGGAGGGAAGGGCCGTTCACACGTGCGGCGTGCACGACCCGTGTTTATTTCTTTGGCAATCCTCGGGGTTGCAAGGGGGGAACTACTTCTTCTTCTTCTTCTTCTTCTTCTTCTTCTTCTTCTTATTCTTCTTATTATTATTATTATTATTATTATTATTATTATTATTATTATTATTATTATTATTATTATTATTATTATTATTATTATTATTATTGTTATTCTGATGCAAAGCCCCCCTCCCCTCCTGATTTGGTCTGAACTTTTGCATTGCGGGTTGGGTCCATCGTGGGGGAGGGGGAAGAATGGGAGGGGGGGCGAGCCCGAGGAGGAGGAAGTGATGTCCTGCTCTTGGTGACGTCATCGCCCCCGCGATGCAAATGAGCTGGGCTGCCTGGGGCAGCTGGGCATGACGTCATCGGGGCTCGGGCGGGGACGCCGCTGGGTCCTAAAGGGAGACGGGCGAACACCCGCATGGGGTGGGGGTGGGGTTTTTGGGCGTTTGAATGGCGTTCTCACTGAACGCTCTCAGGCCTGATATCCTCTGCAAAAAAAAAATTAAAATCTAAAAATGAGTGGTTTCTTTCGCTGTTCTGCTCTGCAGAAAGAAAAATCAACACTGGGTTTTTAAAGTTCTCACAAAGTCACTTCTCCAATTAGCTTAACCCTTCACCTTCTTTTAATTGGCCCCTTTTTTAATTCTCACTTTTTTTTAATCTGCTACACATTGCAGCACCTCTGTAGACACCACAGGCTAAATGAAAAATAAATAAATACACAAATTAAATTTTCTACACTTTTCTTGCCCTTTAAGACCCGTGGTCATTTTCTTGGATTATGAGAGCAGGCAGAAACAGCGAGTCCTCAAAGTACGACAATTCGTTTAGCGGCCATTTGAAGTGACAGCAACCCTGGAAAAAGTCGCTCATAGCTGGTCCTCACACTTACGGCCGTTGCAGCATCCCCATGTGATCACGTGATCAAAATTCAGACCCTTGGCAACGGACTCACATTTACGACAATCGCACTCTCCTGGAGTCACGGGGTCACCGTTTGTAACCTTCCCAGCCTGCTTCTGACAAACAAAGTCAGTGGGGGGAGGTGAGCTGGATTCACTTAATGACCATGTGATTTATTTAGCGACTGCAGTGATTCACTTAACAACCGTAGCAAATAAAAGCTGTAAAATCAGGCGTGACTCACTTAGCAATCGCCTTGCTTGGCAATGAAAATTCTGGTCCCCGCTGTGGTCCAAAGTTGAGGACCTGTAATTGAAAATATTCATCCTATTTGAATAGAACAGAGCCGGAAGGGACCTTGGAGGTCTTCTAGTCCAGCCCCCTGCTTGAGCAGGAGAGCCTATGCCATCCCAGACAAGTGACTGTCTAGCCTCTTTTTAAAAATCTCCAATGATGGAGCGCCCACGATTTCTGGTGGCAGGCTGTTCCTCTGGTTAATTGTCCTCCCTGTCAGGAAGTTTCTCCTTAATACCTCCTCCTCCTCCTCCTCCTCCTCCTCCTCCTCCTCCTCCTCCTCCTTCTTCTTCTTCTTCTTCTTCTTCTTCTTCTTCTTCTTCTTTGTTACTTGTATCTTACGATTAATATTGTTTTATTTAGTATCATAGTATGATTTATTTTGATTGCTTATTTAGTATCCTATGAACTATCCCTGAATGTTGTATCTTATGATTTATGTTGATTGTATTTTATGATTATAACCCTGATCGATCACTTGTTGCTCGTATGTACAATGACAGCTTATGCACCGGAGACAAATTCCTTGGGTGTCTAATCACATTTGGCCAATAAAAGAATTCCATTCTTATTCCATTCCATTCTATTCCTATTCCTATTCCTATTCCTATTCCTAATTCTATTCCTATTCCATATTCTATTCTATTCTATTCTATTTTAATTCTATTCTATTCTATTCTGTTCTGTTTTAATTCTGTATTCTCTATTCTATTCTATTCTGTTCTGTTCTGTTCCGTTCCATTCCATTCTGTATTCTACTCTATTCTGTATTGTATTGTATTCTAATTCTGTATTCTCTATTCTATTCTATTCTGTATTCTGTATTCTGTATTCTGTATTCTCTATTCTCTATTCTCTATTCTCTATTCTATTCTGTTCTGTTTCGTTCCATTCTGTATTCTGTATTCTACTCTATTCTGTATTGTATTGTATTGTATTGTATTGTATTGTATTGTATTGTATTGTATTGTATTGTATTCCATTCCATTCCATTCTTCTACCCTGACTGCTCTTTAGAAGGCCAGATCCTGAAGCTGAAACTCAAATTTTTTGGCCACCTCATGAGAAGGAAGGACTCACTGGAGAAGAGCCTAATGCTGGGAAAGATTGAGGGCAATAGAAGAAGGGGACGACAGAGAATGAGGAGGCTGGATGGAGTCACTGAAGCAATAGGCGTGAGCTTAAAGGGACTCCAGAAGATGGTAGAGGACAGGAAGGCCTGGAGGAATGTTGTCCACGGGGTCACGATGGGTTGGACACGACTTCACAACTAACAACAACATCCTATTTGCAATAAAGTTTCTATTCTATTCTATTCATTTTGTTCTGTTCTGTTCCATCCCATTCCGTTCTAATTCTTATTCTAAATTTTCTATTCATTCTATCTTCTCTCTATCCATCCACCCATATCTATCCATATCTATCTATCTATCTATCTATCTATCTATCTATCTATCATCTATTTTTATCCATCCATCAATATCTATCCATGTCTGTCTATCAATTTTTATCCATCCATCCATCCATGTCTGTTTGTCTATCTATCTATCTATCATCTATTTTTATCCATCCATCCATATCTATCCATGTCTGTCTGTCTGTCTGTCTATCTATCTATTTTCATCCATCCATCCATATCCATATCTAGCCATGTCTGTATGTCTGTCTATCTATCATCTATTTTTATCCATCCATATCTATCCATGTCTGTCTGTCTGTCTGTCTGTCTGTCTGTCTATCTATCTATCTATCTATCTATCTATCTATCTATCATCTATTTTTATCCATCCATCCATATCTATCCATGTCTGTCTGTCTGTCTGTCTATCTATCTATCTATCTATCTATCTATCTATCTATCTATCTATCTATCTATCATCTATCATCTATTTTTATCCATCCATCCATATCTATCCATGTCTGTCTGTCTGTCTGTCTGTCTGTCTGTCTGTCTGTCTATCTATCTATCTATCTATCTATCATCTATCATCTATTTTTATCCATCCATCCATATCTATCCATGTCTGTCTGTCTGTCTGTCTGTCTGTCGGTCGGTTGGTCGGCCGGCCGGCTGGCCGGCCTGCCTATCTATCTATCTATCTATCTATCTATCTATCTATCTATCTATCTATCTATCTCTTTCATCTCTTCCTGGGAGTGTCTTCTCCCATTGAAAAGCAACTGGGAGAGGTTTTGAGGGAGATGGGCAGTTTAGAACTAGGAAGTAAAAATAAAAATAAACAGCTAGCTAGCCATTCCGAATTGCCCACTCCACCTCTGCACCAGGGAACAGTTATTTCCCTAGATAGGAGGAGCTTGGCCAATGGTGCTGAACCGGTCTGGATCTCTTGAAACTGATCTCTGGGGGGGTGGGGTGTCCCTTTGATGGGGTGACGTCCCCCAACAGAGCCTCAACAGGGTTCCCACTTGTGGTGGGGGGGAAGGAGGTGGACTGGAGTTTTCAACCCCCTCCCTCCTTTTTCCCCCCTTGGTGATTGGAATCGCTGCTGTGCTGTTGTTCAAATTAAAGCAAAATAGCTCATTCATTTATTTCTGGAGACTTCAAACAGATGTGTGGCTGCATTATTAACACCCAAAGAGATGGAAAATGCTAGTGTCATTTCAGGTCACTGTTTAATTTTGCTATTTGTGCTAAGCCAGAATCTGTCTTAATTTCATTGCCCGGGTTTGCAGCACACATACCTGTGGTTAATTAAACCTGGTTTACTCAACCTAATTTTCTGGGTTTGGATGACATGTTCTTTTTTTTTTTCTTCTTCTCACATTTCCTTGGAACGAAAAAGAAAATCAGCGAAGAACCAAAAATGACTTTAATGCTGCAATTTACCATCAATTTTAAAAGAAGCAAATAAATAAAGCCAAGATAAAGTTATCTTGCTTAAAATTCAATCAGAACACAGCTGGAAGGGACCTTGGAGGTCTTCTAGTCCAACCCCCACGCTCAAGCAGGAGACCCTATCCCAGGGGTAGGCAACCTTGGCTCTTTGATGACTCGTGGACTTCAACTCCCAGAATTCCTGAGCCAGCATGGCTCAGCATGGAAACCTCTCCCTTCCTCCTCAGCAATGCTGGCTCAGGAATTCTGGGAGTTGAAGTCCATGAATCATCAAAGAGCCAAGGTTGCCTACCCCTGCCCTATCCCATTTCAGACAAGTAACTGTCCAATCTCTGGTGGCAAGCTGTTCCGCTGGTTAATTGTCCTCACTGTTAGGAAGTTTGTCCTTAATTCCAGGTTGCTTCTCTCTTTGATCAGTTTCCCATCGTCGTTTCTTGTCCTGGTGTTTTGGAGAATAAGTTGATTGCTCTCTTCTTTGTGGCAGCGTCTCAAATATTGGAATGCTGCTATCATGTCCCCCCATTTCTGCTTTTCTCTTTTCTAACTCCTAAAGTTTATGTAAATCCTCTTCCTTCCCCCCTTGTACTTTTTAATAATGGCTGTCATTTTTATTGACTTAGGTTTCATTTCATTTCATTTCTTTGATTTCTATACCGCCCTTCTCCCTAGGGACTCAGGGCGGTTCACAGGGCATATATAAATAGCTATACAAAAATTAAAAGAGAATTAAACCATGCCCAATTAAAATACAACAATGATAGAATAATAAAAACCCATTAAAAAACCCTAATGTTCCCCATCAGGCCAGACCAGCTAATTCAAACAAGTGGGTCTTCAACCCGCGACGGAAGGATCGGAGGTCCGATGCCATCCGGAGCTCAACCGGCAGTTGGTTCCATAATGCCGGAGCACCCACAGAGAAGGCCCTCCCCCTGGGGGCCACCAGACGGCATTCCCTGACCGGAGGCACCCTGAGGAGGCCCTCTCTGTGGGAACGCACAGGGCGGAGGGGAGTCGACGCTGGCAGCAGGTGGTCCCCGAGGTACTCCGGATCCATGCCATGTAGGGACTTAAAGACCATTACCAGAACCTTGAACCTCACCCGGAAGACAACTGGCAACCAATGCAGCTCGCGGAGCAAAGGTGTAACATGGGAGTACCGGGAAACTCCCAAGACAACTCTCGCGGCCGCATTCTGTACCAGTTGGAGCCTCCGAGTGGTCTTCAAGGGAAGCCCCATGTAGAGAGCATTACAGTAGTCAAGGCGAGAGGTCACGAGCGCATGAGTGACCGTACACAGGGCATCCCAGTCCAGATAGGGCCGCAACTGGCGCACCAGGCGAACCTGGGCGAAAGCCCCCCTAGTCACGGCCACTATATGATCTTCCAGGGTAAGCCGTGAATCTAGGAGGACTCCCAAGTTGCGAGCCCTATCCACGGGGGGTAAGAGCTCACCCCCCATAGAAAGAGATGGAACATTTTGGATGTCCCGGGATGCCGGAATGTACAGCCACTCAGTCTTGTCGGGGTTGAGTTGAAGTCTGTTCCTCCCCATCCAGACCCGTGTTGTCAACTTGCATATAATAGTACAAACCAAGCAGAGATTTGTCCTTCTCTTATATATACAGGGTGACTTTGACTTAAAACATTCACTTAGTGAGTGTTCAGAGTTACGATGACACTGGAAAAAGTGACTTACGACCATTTTTCACACTTAACGACCGTTGCAGCATCCCCCCTGGTCACGTGATCAAATTCAGACATTTGGAAACTGACTCACATTTATGACGGTTGCGGTGTCCCGCGGTCACGTGATCTCCTTTGGCGACCTTTTTTTTCTATCTGCTGTGCACAATTCTTGACATTTTCCCCCTCAATACTTTTATTAAGGATTATTATTCCCTGCGGCTGGCTGGGGAATTCTGGGAGTTGAAGTCCAGGCATTTTAAAGCTGCAATTTACCTCAGGATGAGTTACAGTTCCCGTGTCTCCAGTTTCGTACAATTATCCAAGGTGGATAATACGAGAGAATAAAAGAGAATAAGTTGTTTTGTGGGGGGGGGGTGGTTTGGTACTGATTCCAATGCTTTTTACCGTTTTTATTGTGTTAATGTGGTTGTTAAAGTTTTAATTGTAATATATGCTTTGAATTTTCTTTTCTTTTTTTTTTATTGAAAAGTTTTAAAATACAGTTTTCCTTTAAAAAACCCCCCTTCCCCCTCCCTACTACCCCCCCTACCTCCCCCCAACCTCCCTCCCTTCCCCTCTCCCTCCCCCCCCCCGACTTCCCAGAGCTAAATACAAGGTATATATATATAAAAAGGCAATCATAAACAACCATATACTAACAACTATAAATTCTAAAATCCATCACTCTCTAGCTTATATAGGATAAGACACACCTTAACAATATTAAATATATATAAAAAACTAGAATAAAAAAAAGGAAAAAGAAAAACGAAAGAAGACTTATTCGAATGCTACATAAAACTTCTTAACCCTATACTTGTTCTGGATAAACTCAATCCATTTTCTCCATTCCATAATATAGCGTTCTTGCGAATGATCTTTCAAATAGGCCGAAATCTTCGCCATCTCTGCCAGGTCGGAAACCTTTAAAGTCCACTCTTCTACGGTCGGCAGTTCCTCTTTCTTCCAATATTGGCCTATCAAAAGTCTTGCCGCCGTGATTAAGTTCAACATCAACTTGGTGTCCACAACTGTAGCGTCTGCAATTATTCCCAACAAAAAAAGTTGCGGACAAAACTTTATCCTCTGTTTAAGAATCTTCTGCATATTCCACCAGACTTTTATCCAAAAAGCCTTAACCTTCTTACATGTCCACCATATGTGAAAATATGTTGCGTCTTCGTCACCGCACCTCCAACATTTAGGCTGATAATTCGGATACATACTTGCAAGCTTTTTAGGATCTAAATGCCATCTATAAAACATTTTGTAAAAATTCTCTCTTAGATTTTGAGCTTGTGTAAATTTTACGTTTCTCACCCAGATCTTTTCCCACGTGTCCATTGTAATAACTTCCTGGATGTTTTGGGCCCATTTTATCATACAATCCTTAACAAGCTCTGTTTCTGAATCAATCTCTATCAATGCAAGATATATCCGTTTATATATGCTTTGAATTTTGAGCTGCTCAGACTCCTTTGCTTAGAAAGGTGGCTACAGAAATTAAATAAACACATATAAGTAAATAAATACACACAAAATTGACCTTTGTTGTCTTACCGGCCTCACTAGATGCCGAAAAGAAATTAATGTCCCATTCTTTAAGATAGCGTTTCAACCTTGGCCCTTTTAAGATGGGTGGAAGTCCACCCATCTTAAAAGAGATCAAGGTTGCAAAATGTTGTTTGAAGATGATCCTTCCCTAATCCATGAAAACAGAACACAGAAACTCATTATTCCGAAGTCTGAGTGAATGATTAATGTCAATTTGAGATTAACACCCGTTGGATTCTTCTAAATTGGATTACTGTCTTAGCAGCCTTAACTGATTCCATCAAAGCCTCTAACAACGGAGGGTATTTCAATGCCAGCAATGGCATTTGTCCAATCTAGGGGTCTGCCTAGCTAGCTACTTGGTGGCTTGGTGTGGGTCATGGCCTGGCCCCAGATGTAAATGTAGGCAGTATGCAGTGTCTTAAATTTTAATTATTCTTGTCTTATGGAAGTATATGAAGGGAAGGGAAGGGAAGGGAAGGGAAGGGAAGGGAAGGGAAGAGAAGAGAAGAGAAGAGAAGAGAAGAGAAGAGAAGAGAAGAGAAGAGAAGAGAAGAGAAGAGAAGAGAAGAGAAGAGAAGAGAAGAGAAGCATAATATCGGCACTTACCTAATCGAAGCCAAGAACTGAATTCCCCTCCCCTGGACACCTAGTATCAAAGCACAATTCCCTCCTGCAATTAACTGTCATAAATCACATTCCCCAATTAGCGTGAAGCGCTGGCTTCCTCTCCAGCTCTCCAGCCCGCCAATTCTTTTATCAGCTCTGGACTCAGTAACCTTGATTCTCACGCTACGTTTAGTGTTGTTGTGTCTAGCTGGACTCTCATTCACATTCCCGCCCCCCCCCCCCCACCGTCCCAGCATCCTCTAACTCCAAAAGCGAAAGGGGAAAAAGATGGCTACATTTCCATCTGTTGTCAATGCAAAAAACCATCCGATCTTAGCAGCGTTGACAATGGATTTAAAAAGTCAAAACGGTGACCGTAACCATCGAATAAAAAAAAAACCCCAGAGCCTATTTTATGTCTGTTGCATGTAAAAAGGCGCAGGGCTTCAATCTTGAGGCTTTTTTTAGATTAGCTTTGCAGACAACCCTGGGGGAAACAGCTGAAACATCTGAATGGCCTCACTGAAGCTCAGACATCTTCCCCAGATGTAGTCTCCTAGCCTAAATACATTTCTAGAAAAAAAACACATCAGGAGATAAAGGCAATAAAAGAATAAATGGAGAGGTCAGGTTCAAAGGTCTGGAGAGACAGGCAGCGTCACACACTTGGGACAAGATACTCTGTCGGAATTCTATAGCCATTCTATAGGCAAAAAAAAACCCTGTATTTAAGCTTTTCTGCAGAGAGTGCTCCGCCAAAAATTCATGCAGAAAGAAAAAAGAAAGAAAAGAAAAAGTGAAAAAAAGAAAGAAAGAAAAAGAGTCAAAGCGATGAGAAAGGAAAGAGAAAGGAAAGGAAGAAAATGTAAAAGAAAGAAGATTAAGAGGAAGGGAGAAAAGGGGGAGAGAGGAGAAAGAGAAAGAAAAAGAAGAAAAAGAATTGAAGAAAGACGAAAGAAAAATTGAAAGTAAAAGAAAGAAAAGAGGAAAGAAAGTGAAAGAAAAGGAAAGTGAAAGAAAGAAAAAGAAAGAAAAGGAAAAAAGAAGGAAGGAAGGAAGGAAGGAAAGAAAGAAAGAAAGAAAGAAAGAAAGAAAGAAAGAAAGAAAGAAAGAAAGAAAGAAAGAAAGATTCAACTGCACTGATCAATGCAGAATGAGGCAACATTTCCTTTGTGCACTGACTTAAATCCTAACCCCCATGCCATATTCCCAAACGCCTTCATGCATCCATGTTAGGTTAAACAAACCAAGGGACGGTTTGCTTGTTGCTAGTTTCTCATTCCGGATCAGTAAAGCCACCTGGGGTTGAGTCTACAAACTGCAGTTAAGAAACTGGATGAACCCAACCAATGGCAGGATTCACACATGACGATTAAACCATAGTTTACAGAATAGAATACAGAATAACAGTTGGAAGGGACCTTGGAGGTCTTCTAGTCCAGCCCCCTGCTCAATCCTGGTTTGTTCAAAGAACGTTCCAAAGCACCAGAAGGCAGGACAAGAAGCAACGGATGGAAACTAACCAAGGAGGTGTTCCCCCCCCCCCGTTGATAGGGCTCGCAACTTGGGCGTCCTCCTGGATTCACGGCTCAGTTTAGAAGACCACATAGGAGCCGTGACCAGGGGGGCTTTTGCCCAGGTTCACCTGGTGCGCCAGTTGCGACCCTATCTGGACCGAGACGCCTTGCGCACAGTCACTCATGCGCTCGTGACCTCCCGGTTAGACTACCGCAACGGTCTCTACATGGGGCTGCCCTTGAGGACCACCCGGAGGCTTCAGCTGGTGCACAATGGGGCCGTGCGAGTTGTGATGGGGTCTCCCGATACTCCCGTGTAACACCTCTACTCCGCGAGCTGCATTGGCTCCCGGTTGCCCTCCGGGTGAGATTCAAGGTGCTGGTGATGACCTATAAAGCCCTAAATGGCCTGGGTCCGGGGTATCTGAGGGAACACCTGCTGCCGGCATCAAGTTCCCTTCGTCCAGTGCGCTCCCACAGAGAGGGCCTTCTCAGGGTGCCGCCGGTTAAGGAATGCCGGCGGGTTATTCCCGGGGAAAGAGCGTTCTCTGTGGGCGCGCCTGCCCTTTGGAATGATTTACCTGTGGAACTCCGGACCGCCCCTGATCTGTGTTCATTTCGCCGGGACCTGAAAACCTGTTTTTTTTTTAATCTATCAGGCCTGGACTGAAGGGGTTTTAGCTTTTAAAATATTGTTTTAATTGTTGGGCTTAATTAATTTAATTATTTTAATTTTATATTATCTTTTATATTGTATTTTATGCTGCCCTGTAAACCGCCCTGAGTCCTTCGGGAATAGGGCGGTATAGAAATCTAATTAAATAAATAAATAAATAAATAAAAGCCCTGGACTTGATGACCTCCAAGGTCCCTTACATTTCTGCTATTCGCTGTTCTAACCTGTTCTAACCAGGTTTGACTAAACTACAGTGGTTCAGAAGGCTGCAACCCAAAACCGACGACGTGGAAGGTTTGGTTACGTTTTCTCCATTTCTGCCATCGGGAACCACGAACCAGCTCACTCACGAGAAGGAAGTGAAACGTGGCACACACAGATAACCACTGCCCACATCTGTTTTTCTAGAATTATATTTAGAGATCACATCCGGGAGAAGATTTCCGAGCTTCAGCAACGCCAAGCTGTATTTGCACAAGGCCCGTCTTGATTAGAGGTAGTCCTCAGCTTACAACACCTTTGTTTAGTGACCAAAGTTACGACGGGTCGGGGACAAAAGTTATCACGCATCCTCGCACTTGCAGCATCACCAGGGTCATGGGATCCAAATTCAAATGCTCTTTATGACGGCCCTAGGGCCAAGGGATTGCCACTTGTGATCTTCCCAGTCGGCATCCAGCAAAGTCAGTGGGGAAGCCTGATTCGCTTAACGACATGTGATTCGCTTAACGACTGTGTCAATCGTCTATGGATGTTCTCAGCCATCCAGGTCGTGCTTGTCCCAGAGGAGCTTTTTTAGGAGGCAACTGGACTTCTTGTTTTTCTTTGAAGACGTTTCCCTTCTCATCCCAGAAGCTTCTTTAGCTCTGACTGGATGGTGGGGAATGGAAAGATTTATACTCCTTGCAGAGAGCTGGCCATTTGCATTCTTTTAGAGAGTCCTTGAGACCATTTGAAAAAGTCTCTTCCTTCTTCTTCCTCTTTCTTTCCCTTTCCCTTATCCTTCACCTCCTCTTCCTTTTTTTCTCCTCCTCTCTTTCTTTTTTCCTTTCTTCTTTCTCTTTCTTTCTTTCTTTCTCTCTCTCTGTGTTTCTTTTTCTCTCTTATCCTTCTCCTTCTTTCCTTCCCATTTTCCTTCTCCTCTTCCATCCTTTCCCCAAAGGTGCTTTTTAGGAGGCAACTAGACTTCTTGTTTTTCTTTGAAGACATTTCCCTTCTCATCCCAGAAGCTTCTTCAGCTCTGACTGGATGGCGGGGAATGGAAAGATTTATACTCCTTGCAGAGAGCTGGTCATTTGCCTCCTTTTAGAGTCCTTGAGACCATTTGAAAAGGAGTCTTCCTTCTTCTTCCTCTTTCCCTTATCCTTCACCTCCTCCTTTTTCTTTCCTCTTCCTCCTCTTCTTTGTTTCTTTCTCTGTCTCTCTCTTTCTCTCTTGTCCTTCTCCTCCTTTCCCTCCCATCTTCCTTCTCCTCTTCCTCTTCCATCCTTTCCCCAAAGGTGACTTTTCAGGAGGCAACCGGACTTTCTTGTTTTCCCTTTGAAGACATTTCACTTCTCATCCAAGAAGCTTCTTCGGCTCTGACTGGCTGGTGGGGAAATGGGAGGATTTATACTCCTTGCAGAGAGCCGGGCCTTTGCCTCCTTTTGGAGAACCACTGAGGCCGTTTGGAGGTTTGTCTGTGTCCTGAGTAGTGCAAATGGGCGTGGAGCCTACTTGGAACTTCTTGGAGTGGACTCTTCTAGTAACTACAACACAGTCCTTTCCGCAGTTCCAAGGAGGCTACACACCCATTTGCACCACTCAGGTGACCCCAAGGACACAGGTAAACCTCCAAGCAGCCTCAACGACTCTCTAAAAGAATGCAAATGACCAGCTGTCTGCAAGGAGTATAAATACTTCCATTCCCCACCATCCAGTCAGAACTGAATAGAACATTCAAAAGATTTTTAAGAGAAAGATAAAGTTTTCTCCGCAATTGTTTTTATTGGGTATTGTTGTAGATTGTGATGTTAAAGAAACTAACTTGATGCTGAACATGATAACAGCAGCACAGTTACTGGTGGGACAATATTGGAAGAAGGATAGTTTGCCCACTATAGAAGAATGGGTGTTTAAAGTTTCGAATCTTGCAGAAATGTCTAAGATTTCTGCTTATTTGAAAGATCATTCACAGGAAAGATATATTTCAGTTTGGAGGAGATGGATAAATTATATTCAGAACAAATATGGGACTAAAAAGTTCCATGTAGCTTATGAGTAGATTTTAGTGGGATATTGTTATTGGTACTTTGTAGGTAGTTATGTTAAAGGGGAGTTAAAGCACATTATGAATTTGGTTAATTGTATATTATGCATAATTTTTATTTAGAATATGATTATTGTAACTATAATCCTGTATTTAGCTCTGGGAAGTGGGGGGGGGAAGTGGGGGGGTTTGGGGTGGGAGGGATTTGGGGATATATTGTAAAATTTTGTTTTTGTAAAACTCTTTAATAAAAAAAAAAGAACTGAAGAAGCTTCTGGGATGAGAAGCGAAATGTCTTCAAAGGAGAAACAAGGAAGTCCGGTTGCTTCCTGAAAAAGCTCCTTTGGGACAACCGCATCAATGCATCTTTATCCTAATACAGATGCTACAGGTGTCTTGAGGATAGAACGGAAATAAAGTAGCCACGTATGGGTGGCCCCTGACTTACGACAAGAAACGGAGCCCAAAATTTCCATCGCTAAGCAAGACAGTTGAGTTGTGCCACGTTTTGTGACCATTTTTGCCACTTCGGTTGTTAAATGAATCACGCAGTCACTAAGCAAATCTGGCTTCCCCCACTGACTTTGCTCCTCTTGAAGCCAGCTGGGAAAGTGGCGAATGGGGAACACGGGATCCCAAGATGTTGCAACCCTCGTGAATACGAGTCAGTGGCCAAGCGCCCGAATTCTGATCACGTGACCAGGGGGACGCCGCAACGGTTGCGGAACGGGTCGCGGTACTTTTTTTACTGCTCTTCTCACTTCGAACAGTCACTAAATGAACGGTTGTAAACCGAGGACTACCTGGGCCTGCTTATATTTACAAAATTATGTGCCCTTTAAAAAAAATTTCCCTGCTTTCAATGCATATTTTTCTTAGAAGTAGAAATGCTACAATTGTCCCCGGGATGACATAGCAATAGAATAGAATAGAATAGAAAATATAGAATAGAATAGAATAGAATAGAATAGAATAGAATAGAATAGAATAGAATAGAATAGAATAATGAATAGAATAGAACAGAATATAGAATAAAATAGAGAGTGGAGTAGAATAGAATAGAACAGAATAGAATAGAATAAGAAATAGAATAGAATAGAATAAGAAATAGAATAGAATAGAATAGAATAGAATAGAATAAGAAATAGAATAGAATAGAATAGAATAGAATAGAATAGAATAGAATAGAATAAGAAATAGAATAGAATAGAATAGAATAGAATAGAATAAGAAATAGAATAGAATAGAATAGAATAAGAAATAGAATAGAATAGAATAGAATAGAATAAGAAATAGAATAGAATAGAATAAGAAATAGAATAGAATAGAATAAGAAATAGAATAGAATAGAATAGAATAGAAAATATAGAACAGAATAGAATAGAATAGAAAATATAGAATAGAATAGAATAGAATAATGAATAGAATAATGAATAGAATAGAACAGAATATAGAATAAAATAGAGAATGGAGTAGAATAGAATAGAACAGAATAGAATAGAATAAGAAATAGAATAGAATAGAATAGAATAGAATAGAATAGAATAGAATAGAATAAGAAATAGAATAGAATAGAATAGAATAGAATAAGAAATAGAATAGAATAGAATAGAATAGAATAAGAAATAGAATAGAATAGAATAAGAAATAGAATAGAATAGAATAGAATAAGAAATAGAATAGAATAGAATAGAATAAGAAATAGAATAGAATAGAATAGAATAAGAAATAGAATAGAATAGAATAGAATAAGAAATAGAATAGAATAGAATAAGAAATAGAATAGAATAGAATAGAATAAGAAATAGAATAGTATAGAATAGAAAATATAGAACAGAATGGAATAGAATAGAATAGAAAATATAGAACAGAATAGAATAGAATAGAATAAGAAATAGAATAGAATAGGAAATATAGAACAGAATAGAATAGAATAGAATAGGAAATATAGAACAGAACAGAATAGAATAGAATAGAATAGAATAGAATAGAATAAGAAATAGAATAGAATAGGAAATATAGAACAGAATAGAATAGAATAGAATAGAATAGAATAGAAAATATAGAACAGAATAGAACAGAATAAAATAGAATAGAATAAGAAATAGAATAGAATAGGAAACATAGAATAGAATAGAATAGAATAGAATAGAATAGAATAGAATAGAATAGAATAGAATAGAATAGAATAGAATAGAATAGAATAGAATAGAATAGAATAAGAAATAGAATAGAATAGAATAGGAAATATAGAACAGAATAGAATAGAATAGAATAGCCGAGCGCAGAAATTCCAGCCCGGCCTGAAGCAATTTCCCAGGTTTGGGGCAATGCCCCCCCAAACCTCACCTCACCCTGCAGTCATAAGTCTGCCATGCCACCCCAGCCAGTATCCACGGGAGGGGGGGGGGCAGCAGCGGCTGTGCTGGACCCAGCGGGCACCTCGCAAACCGCGTGGCAGCTCGCAGGGGCTTCCCTGCAAAGGGCGCGGGGGTGCAAGGCGAGTGGTACCCCTTTCCCGGGAGGCTTTGGGGATCCGGGCCAGAGATGCTGCCGCCCCCTCCCCCTGCACTGCCATGGCTCCAGCTCCACTTCCGGGCCTCTTCGCTTCGCCCCCTCCAGGAGAACAGAGGGGGACCCCCGCAGACCTCGCACACACACCCCGAAAGGAGAAAGAGAGAGAGAGACGCCGGGAGCCGCCCGCAGCGCCGCAGCCAGACAGGTGGGTCAGGGCGGTCCTTTTGTAACCTGGCGCCCGCGGGCGGCACCGCCTGCCACAGCCCCTTCCCACGCGGCCGGCAGGCCGGGGCGGGCGGTGCCCGGCGTGGGGAGGAGGGGGAAGGCTCCCTCTCGCGGGAACGGGCGGGAGGGTGGCGCCCGCGGCGACTCCAAGTCCCATGGTTCCCCGCTGAAGCGGGAGAGCCCCCTGCGCTGCTCCGGGGGCTGCGGCGCGCGTGGAAGGAGACGGGGCGACCCGTCCACGCGCGCCCCCCCCACACACACACACTGTGCACCGCGGCGGGGGCGCCTCCTCCACCTTCCTCCTCCTCCTCCTCCTCCCTCTCTTTCCTCCTCCTCCTCCTCCTCCTCCTTCTTCACTGCCGGCTTGCGAGCAGCTCCGGGGCTGGCGGCGGCTGTGGCTCGGCTCGGCCCCGCGGCGCCCATGCGGCTGCAGCCCCGGCCGGCCCTTCGCCCCGGTGCCGGGAGGATGCTGGCCGCCTCTCCCCGTGGCAAGAAGGGCGCCGAGAGCCGCTACCCGTTGCACGCCCTGGTTTGGCACGACCGGCCCGCCGAGCTCGACAGAGCGCTGAGCAGCGGCCAGCAGGTGGGTCCGGGGTCCGGGCCGGGGAGGGGAGGGGGTCTGCGTTGGAAGACCCCGGCCTCCGCACTCCCAAGACCCTGAGGCGGGGCCGAGGCGGGGCTGCGGAGGCATCTGGAGGGGGAGGCATCTGGAGGGCGAGGCTGGGCGACCCCCACCACCACCTAAGGCGGAGGCGCCTCTTCCCTCCCCCCTCCCCCGTTCAGCCGGAGAAGGCGGGTTCTGGGGCATCTGCAGAGGGCCTTTTGTTCAGCAGCCCCCGCATCTTTAATGGGGGGGGGTGCGGAGGACGGGAGGGGGCCAGCCTCACCCTTTCCCGGTTGCCCTCCAGCATCTCTGCCCCCCCAGCCTCCAACATCCCTTGGCAGCCCCTCCCTCGCCTTCTCGTTTTCGCGGTGCTGCCTCTGTCCACGGTGCCTTCCTTGTCAAGGCTGCCCTCCCCTCCCCTTCTCTTCCCTTCCCTCCTGACTGCTCTGTTCCCCCCCCCCCCCCAAGAAAACCACAGGCCACATGGCGGCTGCCTGTCTTTTAAGTGGCCAGAGCGGCAGCTGGAACTCCAGGTGTGGCCCCAGGCGTGGGGGTGGGGGGGGGGAAGGGATTTAAGAAGGCTGACCACCCCTCTTGGAACGTGGGGAAGGGGATCTGGGAGGGGGGGAAAGGGGGAAAGGGGGGAAGGAAAGCCCTCTGGAGCATCCAGAAAGATCTGCCTTGAATGGTCCAGTTCAGGGGTAGGCAACCTCGGCTCTTTTATGACTCATGGACTTCAACTCCCAGAATTCCTGAGCCAGCATGGGGGAACTATGGCTTCCTTCATGACTGGTGGACTTCAACTCCCAGAATTCCTCAGCCAGCATGGGGGAACTATGGCTTCCTTCATGACTTGTGGACTTCAACTCCCAGAATTCCTGATCCAGCATAGCCAGCATAGCTGGCTCAGGAATTCTGGGAGTTGAAGTCCATGAGTCATAAAAGAGCCGAGGTTGCCTACCCCTGGTCCAGTTGGTCACTTTCTTTCTGCTTCAGGTCAAGGGTCCAAACCGGTGTGGGTTTTTTTTTTTTGGTGTGTGGGGGTGTATCTGGTTGCTGCCCCTGTTTTGGGCATCAAAGACCCCTGTGCCATGAGCAGTCTACCTCTTGACCCAATAGCTGTTGGGTTGATCCCTGGAGGTTTGTCTGAAATGGTAGAGGGTCTGCTGCTTCAGCAGGAGGCTGGACTAGAAGACCTCCAAGGTCCCTTCCAAAATTCTGCGATGCTTTAAGAGTGTCCTGCTTGAGTAGGGGGCTCGACTAGAAGACCTCCAAGGTCCCTTCCAGCTGTATTCTGATTGATTGATTGATTGATTGATTGATTATAAGCCTTCAGACACACACACACACACACACACACACACACACACACACAAAGACAGAGGTAAGGTTCTCTGTCACTTCTATCAGCAAAATTCTGGATTTAGCTTCACTGGTGGACCTAACCAAACCATTTTAGAGGTAGTCCTCATCTTACAACAGTTCATTTAGTGACCATTCGAAGTTACGACAACAGTAAAAAAAAGTGACCGAGGATCGTTTTTCACACTTACAACGATTGCAGCATCCCCATCGTCATCTGATTCAGACGCTTGGCAACTGACTCACATTTATGACATCCTTGCAGCGTCCCCGGGGTAGGGTGGGTGGGTGGGTCCCATGATCCCCTTTTGCGACCTTCTGACAAGCAAAGTCAAAGCAGGAAGCCAGATTCACTTAACAGCTGTGTTACTAACTTTAACAGCTGTGGTGATTCACTTAATGTCTGTGGCAAGAAAGGTCGTAAAATGGGGCAAAACTCAACTGTCTCACTTAGGAATAGAGAGTTTGGCCTCCTTTGTGATCATAAGTCGAGGACTACCTGTGTTTGGTAAAACTTTATATGATTTATTTGTTTATGATACATTTATGGACCGGGGGTTGGACTAGATGACCTACAAGGTCCCTTCCAACTCTGTTATTCTATTCTAATTCTAATTCTAATTCTAATTCTAATTCTAATTTTAATTCTATTCTAATTTTTATTCTATTCTATTCTATTCTATTCTATTCTATTCTATTCTATTCTATTCTCATTTTTATTCTACTATTCTGTTCTGTTCTATCCTGTAATTCAATTCTATTCTATTCTATTCTATTCCATATTTTATTTCTATGATGCCCATCTTGCCTAAAACTTTAATCTTGCTAGAGAATTGGGAAGAACGGTTGGCTGTAGACATCCAAGCAAAGGCCAGGCCAGCCAGCATTGGGCTGACTCGGTTGTCTAAAGATCGACCCTCCATGTTTAACAGCAGTTTACCTGCGAGGAATGGAAGCTGGGAAGCCGCAAGCAGGCTATAAGCTCAGAATGGGGAAACAAGTCACATTTCAGCCGTGATGGATTTGCCCATCGTTGGCTTCATGCCTCGGGTGTAACTTCATGACCGTTTGGAAATCATGGCTTATTTGCAAGCCATGTTTCAGCAAACCACGATGTGGCATCACAGGTGAGCCCAGTAAGAGCCAAATCGTTAGATCTTTGGAGTATCATTTGTGGAGCTCATCCATGCAAACCCACCCTTGAATTTATACGATCCCGGTAGTGTTGACGACCAGTTTAGCAGCTGTTCAAAGTTACAACGGTGCTAAAAAGGGACTTGCGACCGGTCCTCTCACTTACGACCGTTGCGGCATCCCCATGGTTACGTGAACGCAGCAACCGTCACGTATTTGTGATGTTTGCAGTATCCCGGCGATCATGTGATCACCCATTTGTGACCTTCCCAGATGGCCAGATTTGCTTAATGACCGTGTGATTCGCTTAACAACCGCAGGGGATTCACTTCCTAATCAGGGCAAAAAAAGGTCCTAAAATTGTGCAGGAAATAGAAATTCCCTGGCCCATTATAGTCGGAAGTCTAAGGATTACCTCTGCGTGAATCGCCAAATGCAGGTGTTAGATCAAGAGGACTAGCAGCAGCGTTATTCCTTGTTGACTGGAGCTGAGTTCCAGTCCTGGTAGCCGCCCCTATGACCTGCAGAGAGGCTGGGGCAGACTTCCCATAAGACAATTAACACAATCGTTGTTTTCCTGGGCTCCTGTCGCTGCTGGGAGGGGGAAACAGATTACCCAGCAATGCAGGCTTCCTGGTTGATCCCTTGGGATCCCTTTTCCCAAAATGCCAGATTCAGGGCTTGGGGTCACCCGGGGAACGAAACCCCAGCCCTGTTGTTTGCAAGATGCCTGCCCGCTTCCTGCTCCTGTGTGTGTGTTTCCTTTATCCGTGTTGTATGAGGATACGCCACGCCCGCTTCGGCTTGGCTGGGCTGTTGTGGGTCAACACGGAAGATCCTGGGGTCACACGGGTCATATTTGCCATGGGGGGAAGTCCAGGCCGTCTTGGTTGGTGGGGTGGTGGGGTGGGTGGAGAGGCACCCCTCTTTGTTGGCGTTCTGGGAGAAAGTCACAATCACGACAAGGTGCCTGAAATGCAGAAATGGCGTCAAGAGCGTTGTGAGGCTGTGTGGAGCTGTTTTGTCACAATGATGTTAAAAAGGGCAGCAAGCACTACCACAACAAATGTTGAAAAAGAAGGGAGGGTTGAAGGTGTTGGCTGTAAATATTTAGAGTCTGACTGCCCTTTCTCTTTCTTTCTTTCTTTCTTTCTTTCTTTCTTTCTTTCTTTCTTTCTTTCTTTCTTTCTTTCTTTCTTTCTTTCTTTCTTTCTTTCTTCCTCCTTTCTTTTTCCCCCTTCTCCATCTCTCCCTTCCCCCTCTCTTCCACCCATCCTTCCCCACTTCTCTTTTCCTTCCTTCCTTCCTTCCTTCCTTCCTTCCTTCCTTCCTTCCTTCTTTTATCCCCTTCCCCCTCCCTTCCCCCTCCCTTCCCCCACCCTTTCCTACTTCCCTTTTCTTTCCTTCCTTCCTTCCTTCCTTTCCCCTACCTTCTACCCATCCTTCCCCACTTCCCTTTTCCTTCCTTCCTTCCTTCCTTCCTTCCTTCCTTCCTTCTTTTATCCCCTTCACCCTCCCTTCTCCTTCCCTTCCCCCACCCTTTCCTACTTCCCTTTTCCTTCCTTCCTTCCTTCCTTCCTTCTTTTATCCCCTTCCCCCTCCCTTCTCCTTCCCTTCCCCCACCCTTTCCTACTTCCCTTTTCTTTCCTTCCTTCCTTCCTTCCTTTCCCCTACCTTCTACCCATCCTTCCCCACTTCCCTTTTCCTTCCTTCCTTCCTTCTTTTATCCCCTTCCCCCTCCCTTCTCCCTCCCTTCCACCATCCTTCCCTACTTCCCTTTTCCTTCCTTCCTTCCCCATCCATTCTCCACTTCCCTTTTCCTTCCTTCCTTCCTTCCTTCCTTCCTTCCTCCCTTCCACCACTCTTCCCCACTTCCCTTTTGCTTCCTTCCTTCCTTCGTGCCTTCCTTCGCAGACCCATGTTTCTGAGGGATATTTTTGTAGGCAATTGTATTTTGGGTTCACGTTCTCAGAATTGTGCAATCAGGAGGAGCTACATGGGACCTGGAGTCTAACAATGACCACTGCCAGATTACCAGGACATCTTGCTTTGATCATCCAATATGGAGATCTTGGCTAACCTCAAAAGACCTTTGGACCGTTTTTTTTTAATGCTTGGTGGTTGGGAGACCACTAAGAGATCCCAGGTGCGTGATCTAGACTGGGAAATCAAGGAACCAGAATTCAATTCTGTATTGCTGTTATGAAAATATCACAACTGGAGTCCCTGGAGCTAAGCTAAGCTAACCTTTAAACTGTTTTTGGAGAAAAATGTAAAGCATATCCCACTAGAAATTTCTAGGGTGTTCCAGTCTGGCAGAACCATAATTCAGTGTTTCTCAAACTTGCCCACCTTAAAATCTGTGGACTCCAATACCCAGAATTCTGAAGGCAGCGTGGGGAATTCTGTCACCGCAAAGACACGTGTCTGCTGACTTTATTGGGGGTGTGGGTGGGAAGGTTTTCCTTCTTACTGATTTTTAGCATCAGGTACCCCCAGCTTGGTGAGAAAACATTAACCTAGAATGGCCCTAATAATCCCCAAATTGGGGACATGACTCCATGTATGCATTTTGCAAATTGCATACCGTAATTGGTTCCTTATCGTGGCTGGCTGGGGAATTCTGGGCGCTGAAGTCCCAACTTAAGTCCTATCTTCTTCAGCCCTTGTTCTGGCTTGATCTGAGGCGTGCGTTTCGCAAACCCCTCAATGGTGGTTTATGCTGCAGATCACAAAGCAAAGAGGAACTGATTGCAGATTTGACCGTGGCAACTAGATTACCGATGGCCAAATAGTGGAGACGGAATTGGGTTATTCAAAGAAATGAGGGGTATAATGAAATGCGGAATAGGGCAATAAGTGGTAAATTAGCAGCAGAAATTAAATTCAAAAAAGGGATGGCTAAAGTAAATAATTGTAATGAAATATGGGAGGATTTTATAAAAAAAAACAGGGTTGGTGGAAGGCAAAGGGAATCAACCTAGGAATACATGCTGTTTTGGAGGGGATAAGGGCACAACTGAAATATATTGTATATTGGTAGTAGTAGTAGTAATAGTAGTAATAAAATAATAATAATAATAATAATAATAATAATAATAATAATAATAATAATAATAATAATAATAATAATAATATAATTGGAAGGGACCTTGGAGGTCATCTAGTCCAACCCCCTGCTCAGGCAGGAAACCCTATATCATTTCAGACAAGTGGCTGTCCAGTCTCTTCTTAAAACCCTCCAGTGTTGGAGCATTCACCCCTTCTGGAGGCAGGTTGTTAATAATAATAATAATAGAGTTGGAAGGGACCTTGGAGGTCATCTAGTCCAACCCCCTGCTCAGGCAGGAAACCCTATACCATTTCAGACAAATGGCTGTCCAGTCTCTTCTTAAAAACTTCCAGTGTTGGAGCATTCACCCCTTCTGGAGGCAGGTTGTTAATAATAATAATAATAGAGTTGGTAGGGACCTTGGAGGTCATCTAGTCCAACCCCCTGCTCAGGCAGGAAACCCTATACCATTTCAGACAAATGGCTGTCCAGTCTCTTCTTAAAACCCTCCAGTGTTGGAGCATTCACCCCTTCTGGAGGCAGGTTGTTAATAATAATAATAATAGAGTTGGAAGGGACCTTGGAGGTCATCTAGTCCAACCCCCTGCTCAGGCAGGAAACCCTATACCATTTCAGACAAATGGCTGTCCAGTCTCTTCTTAAAAACTTCCAGTGTTGGAGCATTCACCCCTTCTGGAGGCAGGTTGTTAATAATAATAATAATAATAGAGTTGGAAGGGACCTTGGAGGTCATCTAGTCCAACCCCCTGCTCAGGCAGGAAATCCTATACCATTTCAGGCAAATGGCTGTCCAGTCTCTTCTTAAAAACTTCCAGTGTTGGAGCATTCACCACTTCTGGAGGCAAGGAGTT
The DNA here is from genome assembly GCF_947247035.1 of Vipera ursinii. NCBI lineage: Eukaryota > Metazoa > Chordata > Lepidosauria > Squamata > Viperidae > Vipera > Vipera ursinii. The sequence continues at coordinate 357,609,172 of NC_139512.1, read as the reverse complement.
CCACTGGTTAATTGCTCTCACCGTCAGGAACTTTCTCCTTAATTCCAGGTTGCTTCTCTCCTTGACGAGTTTCCACCTGCCTTCAGGTGCTCTGCAGAATAGCTTGACTCCCTCTTCTTTGGGGCAGCCCCTGAGATACTGGAACACTGCTGTCATGTGCCCCCTCGTCCTTCTCTTCCTTAAAGTAGACATACCCAATTCCAGCAGCCGTTAGATTTTAGCCTCCAGTCTAGTTGCTATATGAGAAGAAATATAGGTAATAAAAATGGTCTCCAGGGTGGTGGGTGCACTGTAATATTTGTATTTTTTTATATTGTTTTTTTATTTAGACTTATATGTATTATGTTTGTGTTATTTGCATTTGAGTAAAATTAAATTAAAAAAAAGAGACGGTGCTATCGTATTTAGGAGCCTTTTACTCAAACCTGACTGTACTGCAAGGCCTTCCAATTATTCTGTGCAACCCCTCTTCCCTCCGAGAAGGATTATTTCATGGATGACCACTTTGGACAGCCCATCAATGTACCCCTTTTAATGAATTGAAAGAATAATTGAATATTAATCGTAATTAATTGTTTTAGCATGTTTATTCAAGTGGTCCTCCGCGTATGGGCTCAAAATTTCGGTCGCTAAGCGAGACGATTGCTAAAGTGAATTTTTGGCTGTATTTTGCCACCTTTCTGGCCACAGTTGTTAAGTGAAGCGCTGCAGCGGTTGTGAAATGAATTTGGCTTCCCCGTTTTTCTTTGCTTGTCAGAAGGTCGCGAAAATTTGATCATCTGACCCCGGGACACAGGGACCGTCATAAATACGAGCCAGTAGCCAAGCAACTAAATTTTGATCAGGTGACCCTGGGAATGCTGCAGAGGTCATAAGTGTGAAAAATGGTCATAAGTCCCTTTTTTCACGGCCATCGTAACTTCGAACAGTTACTAAACAAATGTGTCCCACAGATATGTGACTCTAGGTGATGTACAACATGACGGCAGTTAAGAACTCCATAGCAGTCTGAAAACAGTCAAAAAACCTAAACAAACAGACTAATGTAAACAGATTAAATAAACAATCAAACTGAAGGAATTGGGGAGAAACAGTCACGTAATCTCATCCAGCTACTTTGCAGATTCTCCCTGGAATAAACGAGCCTGGTGAATAGAATTAAGACTAAGACTAAGACTAAGAATAGAATAATGAATAGAATAGAATAGAATAGAATAGAATAGAATAGAATAGAATAGAATAGAATAATGAAAAGAATAATGAAAAGAATAATGAATAGAATAGAATATAGAATAAAATTAGAATAGCATAGAAAATGGAATGGAATAGGTGAATAGAATAAAATAATGAATAGAATAGAATAGAATAATGAATAGAATAGAACAGAATATAGAATAAAATAGAGAATGGAATAGAATAGAATAGTGAATAGAATAGAATAGAATAGAATAGAATAGAATAGAATAGAATAGAATAATGAATAGAATAGAATATAGAATAAAATTAGAATAGAAAATGGAATAGAATAGAATAGATTACAATAATGAATAGAATAGAATAGAATATAGAATAAAATTAGAATAAAATAGAGAAAGGAATGGAATAGAATAGAATTGTGAATAGAATAGAATGGAATAATGAATAGAATAGAATAGAATATAGAATAAAATTAGAATAGAATAGAAAATGGAATAGAATAGAATAATAGAATAGAATAGAATAAAATAGAATAGAATAGAATAGAATAGAATAGAATAGAATAGAATAGAACAGAACAGAGCTGGAAGGGACCTTGGTGGTCATCTAGTCCAACCCCCCACCCATAATGGCAGGAGACCCTCTACCATTTCAGACAAGTGACTGGCCTTTTCTTAAATACCTACTTTTTTAAAAAAGCTACATTTTAAGGGACTTGCTGAAAATTGACAGAGATAGATCTTAGATGGAACGACGCACAGAAAGTGGGAACTCCCAAGAAAATAGCCAGGTGGTTGGGTCCCCCCCCTGCCCCCCGCTCCCGACAGAGCTCCTTTGGACACAGGACCCACAGAGTCTCCCCTCCTGCCTGACCTGATGGAAGGAATAAATATAACCAGGGCCGTCCCTCAAGTAACCGGGTTCCGTGCCAGGTAGGGATTCAAAGGTTTTAAAACCACCATCTTGAATTGCACCCGGAAGCAAATTGGCGCAGCAACGCAGCTTGCGAAACCGCGCCGTAATCGTCCCTTTCTCGTTAGATTGGGGGGGCTGTATGCTACGGGGGTGAGGAATAAAATGCAGGCAATCCTCGCCTTACAACCGTTCTCTTAGCGGCCGTTCCACTGCCCTGAAAAAAAGGACCCGTTTTTCACACTTAACGACCGTTGAAGGCTCGCCCTGGTCCTGTGATCAAAATCTGGACGGTTAGCAAGGGGCTCATCTTTATGACGGTGTCCCAGGGTCGTCGCATAACCTTTGGAGGAGCAAAGACAGATTCACACGACTGGTGTTGTGCAGGGTTGTGTGTTTGTGTGTTTATTGATCTCTCTATAGATCTCTCTGCTGAGTCTCCCCCCCCTCAACACCGCCCCCCCCCCAATTTGCTGCTTGTTTTCTGGCTGCCCTCAGAAATGTTAGTTCCTCTTATTTGCAAGTAACTCTCAGGTGCTGGAGGACTGTAAGAAAGCCCTGGGGAGGTTTGGCAGAGAAATAATTCTCACCTCTTGCAGGGACCCTCCCAAGAGAGTTCTTGCCGCACCTGCCCAGGAAGCATCCGTCTCTGAGCCTCAGCAACAATACGATGGGTGGACCTCCACTCCCAGAATCCCCCAGCCAGCACGCTTTAAGAGGGGTGGGCTTCCACTCCCAGAATCCCCCAGCCAGCCTGCTTTAAGAGGGGTGGGCTTCCACTCCCAGAATCCCCCAGCCAGCCTGCTTTAAGAGGGGTGGGCTTCCACTCCCAGAATCCCCCAGCCAGCCTACTTTAAGAGGAGTGGGCTTCCACTCCCAGAATCCCCCAGCCAGCCTATAATAAGAGGAGTGGGCTTCCACTCCCAGAATCCCCCAGCCAGCCTGCTTTAAGAGGGGTGGGCTTCCACTCCCAGAATCCCCCAGCCAGCCTGCTTTAAGAGGGGTGGGCTTCCACTCCCAGAATCCCCCAGCCAGCCTGCTTTAAGAGGGGTGGGCTTCCACTCCCAGAATCCCCCAGCCAGCCTGATTTAAGAGGAGTGGGCTTCCACTCCCAGAATCCCCCAGCCAGCCTGCTTTAAGAGGGGTGGGCTTTCACTCCCAGAATCCCCCAGCCAGCCTATAATAAGAGGAGTGGGCTTCCACTCCCAGAATCCCCCAGCCAGCCTGTTTTAAGATGGGTGGGCTTCCACTCCCAGAATCCCCCAGCCAACCTGCTTTAAGAGGGGTGGGCTTTTCTTTGGCCACTGAACCAGAAGGACGGAAAGGGCGCTTGCTGTCATGGCCAGGTGTCAAGAGGACAACAGAACAACACAGTTGAAAGGGGTCTTGGAGGTCATCTAGTCCAACCTCTTGTTCAGACAGTACACGCTTTACAATTCAGACAAATGGCTGTCCAGTCTCTTCTTAAAAACCTCCAGGGATGGAGCAGCTACAACTTCTGAAGGCAAGTTGTTTCGTTGGTTAATCGTTCTCACTGTCAGGACGTTTCTTGTTATTTTTTAGTAAGGATCTCAGAACAGAGTTAGAAGGGACCTTTGAGGTCATTTAGTCCAACCCCCTGCTCAGGCAGGAATCCCTATACCGTTTCAGACAAATGGCTGTCCAGTCCCTTCTTGAAAACCTCCAGTGTTGGAGCATTCACCGCTTCTGGAGGCAGGTAGTTCCACTGGTTAATTATTCTAACTGTCAGGAAGTTTCTCCATGGTTCTAGGTTGCTTCTCTCCTTGGTCAGTTTCCATCCGTTGCTTCTTGTCCTGCTTTCAGGCGCTTTAGAGAATGGCTTGACTCCCTCTTCTTTGGGGCAGCCCCTGAGATCCTGGAAGACTGCCATCGTGTTCCCCTTCTAGTCCTTCTCTTCCTTAGACCAGGCACCCCCAATCCCAGCAACCGTTCTTCGTATGTTGCAGCCTCCGGTCCCCTGATCATCTTTGTTGCTCTTCTCTGCACTCTTTCCAGAGTCTCAAGATCTTTTTGACATCCTGACCATATAAAACACCTCCTTTTTTCTCCTGACAGGTGGATGTCGAGCAGGTGGACCCCCGAGGCCGAACTCCTTTGCACCTGGCCACCACGCTGGGCCACTTGGAGTGTGCACGAGTTCTCTTGCGGCACGGCGCAGATGTGGCCAAAGAAAATCGGTCTGGCTGGACAGGTGTGTTGCTTGGCAGGTGGAAAGCACAGCTGAGCATCAGCGCATTTGGTTTAGCAGAACAAGGTTTTCAGAGCTCCAGAATATACACGTAGTCCTCAACTTCAACAACCGTATCAAGTTATGTCAAACTTCCCTGTGGGAATTACGACCTGGTTCCGAAGTTGCAAATTCCCCAGCCAGCCTGCTTTAAGAGGGGTGGGCTTCCAATCCCAGAATCCCCCAGCCAGCCTGCTTTAAGAGGGGTGGGCTTCCAATCCCAGAATCCCCTAGCCAGCTTGCTTTAAGAGGGGTGGGCTTCCAATCCCAGAATCCCCCAGGCAGCTTGCTTTAAGAGGGGTGGACTTGCACTCCCAGAATCCCCCAGCCAGCTTGCTTTAAGAGGGGTGGGCTTCCAATCCCAGAATCCCCCAGCCAGCTTGCTTTAAGAGGGGTGGACTTGCACTCCCAGAATCCCCCAGCCAGCCATGCTTTAAGAGGGGTGGGCTTCCAATCCCAGAATCCCCCAGCCAGCATGCTTTAAGAGGGGTGGACTTCATCTCCCAGAATCCCCCAGCCAGCCTGCTTTAAGATTGGCTCAATCACCCACAGAGTCTTGAACTTTTTTTTTCTTCGAATGAAGGCCTGTTTTTTTTTTAATTTGATTGCAAAACTTCAAAGCAGAGTTTCTTAACCGGCAAACCAAAAGACGGGTGGACTTCCACTCCCAGAATTCCCCAGCCAGACTTCTTGAAGATGGCTGATCTTCATGCTGGCTGGGGAATTCTGGGAGTTGAAGTTGCAGAGGTTAAGAAACACCATCCTGACCGCCTGGCCTTCAGCAACGCATCACTGTGCCGAAAAGTGAAATGAAAGTCTTTTTTTTTTTAGGAAGTGAAAATCTTTTCACGGCTGCGTTTAACCGTTTCGATCAAGGACCGTTGATTTCCGGGTCTGAACATTTCCAGCTGGACCATTTCCAAAGTTATTTTCAAAGAACTTTTAATGAATTTTTTAAAAAACAATTTTCAAAGCAATTTTAATAAATTCACACACACACACACACACACACGCGGCTGGGAATGTGACTTTGTATATTCAAGGGTGTGGAAGTGTGAAAAAGTGGAGGTTGTGACTCTAAAGGAGCCCCCCCTTTCCCCCCCCATGCGTTGCCCGTAGAACACAATGCAAAGACGAGACGAGGATTTTATCCTGCAATGACACCCACTGCCCAGTTTGTTCAGTCCTCGGCTTACGACTACACTGGGGACCAGAATTTCCGTGGCTAAATAAGGCCGTTGTTAAGCGAGTTACACAATTGTTCAGCGAATCAGGCTTCCCCTCGTTGATTTTTGCTTGTCAGAGGTTGGCTGGGAAAGTCCCAGAGAGTGACCAGGGACTTTGCAACTGTCGTAAATACAGGGCAGTCCTCGACTTGCGACCACAATCGAACAAGCCCCCCCCCCAAATTTATGTTGATAAGTGAGAAATTGGTGAAGTAGATTTTGCCCCATTTCACAACTTTCTTGTTAAACGAGTAACAAAGTCGTTAAGTGAATCCGGCTTGTCCCATCAATTTCACTGGTCAGAAGGTCTCAAGAGGGTGTCACCTGACCCTGGGGACGCTGCGACCGTCATAAATACGAGTCAGTCGGCAAGCATCTTGAGTTTTGATCACGTGACGATGCGTCGTAAGTAACATACAGACTGTACAGGTGGTTGTCAACATAAGAACAGCTGACTTGTGACCGTTTTTCCGTGCCGTGGTAACTTCAGACGGTCACTAAACAGACCACCATAAGTTGAGGACTGACTGCATATTCGGGTGGCCAGGCGCCCAAATTTGGATCACGTGGCTGTGGGGAGGCTGTGACGGTCATAAGGGCGAGGACCCATTGTAAGTCATTTTTTTTCCCCACTGCCGTCGTAACTTCGGTCATGAAATGAGGACCATTGCAGTTGGGGGATGGACGGGTCTCCTGATCGTCTTCTTGCGTTGCAGTGCTGCAGGAGGCGGTCACAACTCAGGAGCAGGAGCTGGTTCAACTGGTGCTGCGTTACCGGGACTACCAGCGGGCCATCAAGCGCTTGGCCGGGATCCCTGTCCTGTTGGAAAAACTGCGGAAGGTCAGTCCGCCCCTCACCCCCTTCCTTGGTTCCCCCCTCCGTGTCCTTGTTGGGCATAATAATGGTGGTTTATGGTGCAAATCATAAGGGACGCGGTGGCTCAGTGGGTTAGGACGCTGAGCCTGTCGATCAGATGGTCGGCAGTTTGGCGGGTCGAATCCCGAGTGCCGCGTAGAAGAGTGAGCGCCTCTTACTCGTCCCAGCTTCTGCCAACCTAGCAGTTCGAAAGCACATAAAAAAAATGCAAGTAGAAAAATAGGGACCACTTCGGTGGGAAGGTAACAGCGTTCCGTGCGCCTTTGGCGTCTAGTCATGCCGGCCACATGACCACGGAGACGTCCTCGGACAAGCGCTGGCTCTTCGGCTTTGAAACAGAGATGAGCACCGGCCCCTAGAGTCGGAAACGACTAGCACGCCTGTGCGGGGGAACCTTTACCTTTACCTTTACCTATAGTGCAAATCACAAAGCAAAGAAGAATTGATTGCAGATTTGATCACGGCAGCTAGATTAGCGATGGCTAAATATGGGAGAAGGGAACTGGGTTATTGAAAGAAACGAGGGCTGTAAAGAAACATGGAATGTGGCCATAAGTGGTAAATTAGCAACAGAAATTAAATTTTTGAAAAAGGGGTGGTTAAAGTAAATAACTGTAATGAAATACGGGAGGATTTTAGAAAAGCAGGGTTGGTGGAACAGAAAGGAAATAAATCTACTCGGGAATATATGCTGTTTTGGAGGGGATAAGGGCACAATTGAAATATATTGTATATTGGTAGTAGTAGTAGTAAATAATAATAATAACAAGAACAAGAAGAACAAGAAGAAGCTGGAAGGGACCTTGGAGGTCATCTAGTCCAACCCCCTACTCTGGCAGGGAACCCTGCACCGTTTCAGACAAATGGCTGTCCAGTCTCTTCTTAAAAACTTGGAGCATTTGTTGGAGACGGTAAACTTCTCTGGGGGCTTCTCCCCTCCTCCAATTCAGACACACAGGTATTCCTCAACGTACGACCGCGAGGGGCCCCAGAATTTCTGTTGCTAAGCGAGACATCGGTGAAGTGAATTTTGCCCCGTTTTTACGACCTTCCTTGTTACAAATGTCTGTGGAGGTTCTGAGTCATCCAGGTTCAGGGTTGTCCCAAAGGTGCTTTTTTTTCAGGAGGCAAATGGATTTGTTTTTCCTTTGAAGAGGTTTCGCTTCTTATCCCGGAAGGTTCTTCAGGTTCTGACCGAATGATGGGGAATGGGAGGATTTATACTCCTTGCAGAGAGCCGGTCCTTTGCCTTTCGTTGAGACTACTTGGAGGTCCTTTCGTTGAGACTACTTGGAGGTTGACCTGTGCCCTCAGGGTCCCCCCGAATCAGAGTGCAAATGAGTGTGGAGCTTTCCTGGAACTGCTGAAATTACAATCCCTAAAAATTTAATTACTTCATTAGGTTCTATTCTATGGACGTTTTAGCACAATTGTGGATATTCCGCAACTTAACGACCGCAAAGGGGACTGAAATCTCGGTCGGTGAGTGAGGTGGTCATTAAACCGAGATGGCTGGAAATGCTTTACGGGATGTAAAATTCCGTTTAAGGCAGCCTTGCCCAATCCTGAACCTGTGGACTTCAAATCCCAGAATTCCCCAGCCAGCATAGCTGGCTGGGGAATTCTGGGAGTTGAAGTCCACGGGTCTTAAAGTCTCCAAGCTTGGACACCCCCGGTGCAATAACACATCCTGTTGCAACTTTGAATGGTCATTAAACAGCCGGTCGTAAATCAAGGATTACCTGGTCGTATGAATTCACTTATTCAGCCATGATCAGTTTACTGGGGCCATTTTAATTGCACTTTAGGAGGTTTGAAGAGTATCTGAGATTCAGTGGGATAGATACGACCAATGAATAATTAAACAGAGGAGTAAATAAAGGAAAATTAAATGGGAAATGAGGTTTCAGGCAGTCCTATTTCTCGCCTTAAATGTTTCCGAGATGCCAATCCTTAATAAAAACTCCCCTTCCTATTTTTAAATAATTGTATTTCCTCCCTGTCCTTAACCGCAGCAGAGAGTGTTGTCTGAAGGGCTTGCACGGACCGTTCTCTGCTTACGACCACAATTTCTGTTGCTAAGTGAGACAGGAGTGAAGTGAGCTTTGCCCCATTGTACGACCTTGCCTGCCATCGTCGTTAAGTGAATCATGCAGTTGCTAAATGAGTCACACGGCTGTTAAGTGAATCCGGCTTGTCGGAAGGTCGCAGAAGGGGATCGCGTGGCTCCCGGGACGCTGCGACTGTCGTAAATACGAGTCAGCTGCCGAGCGTCCGAATTTGGATCGCACGACCGCGGGGAGGCTGCGGCGGTGTGAAAAACGGGCAAGTCCCTTTTTCCTGTGCCGTCGTAATTTGGAAGGGTCGCTAAGTCAGTCGTCGTAAGTTGAGGACTATCTGTATTTCCTTTTGCCTCCCAGCTCTCCTCTGTTCTCTTCGTTGCAGGCTCAAGATTTCTACGTAGAGATGAAGTGGGAATTCACGAGTTGGGGTACGTTTGCATGCCGAAAGAAAGCAGCCGATGCCCCAGTTGGGAAGGGGCTGTCACCTGTTTTCCCCCCAAGTGGGGAAAAAAAACCCATGCCCCCCCCCTTAAGAAAAAAAATCTCCTCCCAAGGGGCATTTGCCGGAATTAGAAAAAGTCAAGATAGTGCCACGTGTGCAAAGTCTTCTCCTTTTTATGTTGTTGAGTGCATCCCAACGCGTGGGGCTTCAGTGCCACAGGCGAGTCAGCCATCTTGACTTTTTTGACCCACCCCATCCCAAACGCCCCTACTTTCCCAGGGCAGAGAACATGGCTGCCCAGAGTAAGGGGAGGACCTAATTCCAGGGACAGGATAAATTTAATAAGCCACCCAGAGACTCTTTGACACTGGGATGGGCAGCAGATAGAATGAATGAATTAATGAGTGAAGGAAGGAAAGAAGGAGAAGAGTGGGAGGGAGGAAGGGTGGAAGGAAGTAAGGAAGAAGGGAGAGGAAGGAAAGAAGGAAAGGGAGGGAGGGAGGAAATGAAGGAGAAGAGACGGAGGTCAAAAAAGGAAGGAAGGAAGGAGAAGGGAGGAAGGAAAGAAAGAGAAGGAAGAGATGGAAGGAAGGAAGGAGAGAAGCAAGGAGAAGAATGGGAGGGAGGGTGGAAGGAAGGAAGGAAAAGGGAGAAAAAGGAAGGAAGGAAGGAAGGAAGGAAGGAAGGAAGGAAGGAAGGAAGGAAGGAAGGAAGGAGAAGAGTGGGAGGGAGGAAGGGTGGAAGGAAGTAAGGAAGAAGGGAGAGGAAGGAAAGAAGGAAAGGGAGGGAGGGAGGAAAGGAAGGAGAAGAGACGGAGGTCAAAAAAGTAAGGAAGGAAGGAGAAGGGAGGAAGTAAAGAAAGAGAAGGAAGAGATGAAGGAAGGAAGAAGGAGAGAAGCAAGGAGAAGAATGGGAGGGAGGGTGGAAGGAAGGAAGGAAAAGGGAGAAATAGGAAGGAAGGAAGGAAGAGGGAAGGAAGGAAGGAAGGAAGGAAGGAAGGAAGGAAGGAAGGAAGGAAGGAAGTGGCACTCGCCCTCCTCTGCTTTTTCGCAGTTCCTTTGGTCTCCAAGATTTGCCCCAGTGACACATACAAGGTGTGGAAGTGTGGCCAGAACCTGCGGGTAGACACAACTTTGCTGGGGTTCGACCACATGACGTGGCAGCGTGGGAACCACAGCTTCATCTTCCGGGGTCAAGGTGGGTGGAAATTCTTGCAAGGCTATTTTCAAATTCACACCTGTCGGCGGCTCGTGAAAGCAGCCACGTTTTTCTTTTTCCGCTGCAGAAACTGTTTCCCTTCCATTCTGCCCCAAAGGGAAAAAAAGGGCGCGGTTGCTTTAAGAAGCTGATTAAACCGTCCTGCTTTCAGGGCTCAGCTCACTTAAAGCAGCCCCATCCTTTTTCCCTTCCCTGAAAAACCGGGGATTGAATAGATTGCTTCAAGGAGGCCCAGAGTTGTACTGTTTCCAACAGATCTCTCTACTCCCAAATACATGTTGATGGGTCCACAACCTGTGTTAACAATGCTTTATGAATACATTTGTTTCTGGGCTTAGGATACTCCAGTGTTTTTCCATCTTGGACACTCTAAGTGGGGTGGGCTTCCACTCCCAGAATCCCCCAGCCAGCCTGCTTTAAGAGGGGTGGATTCAACTCCCAGAATCCCCCAGCCAGCCTGCTTTAAGAGGGGTGGGCTTCCACTCCCAGAATCCCCCAGCCAGCCTGCTTTAAGAGGGGTGGATTCAACTCCCAGAATCCCCCAGGCAGCCTGCCTTAAGAGGGGTGGATTCAAGTCCCAGAATCCCCCAGCCAGCCTTCTTTAAGAGGGGTGGGCTTCCACTCCCAGAATTCCCCAGCCAGCCTGCTTTAAGAGGGGTGGATTCAACTCCCAGAATCCCCCAGGCAGCCTGCCTTAAGAGGGGTGGATTCAAGTCCCAGAATCCCCCAGCCAGCCTTCTTTAAGAGGGGTGGGCTTCCACTCCCAGAATTCCCCAGCCAGCCTGCTTTAAGAGGGATGGGCTTCCACTCCCAGAATCCCCCAGCCAGCCTGCTTTAAGAGGGGTGGGCTTCCACTCCCAGAATCCCCCAGACAGCCTGCTTTAAGAGGGGTGGGCTTCCACTCCCAGAATCCCCCAGCCAGCCTGCTTTAAGAGAGGTGGGCTTCCACTCCCAGAATCCTCCAGCCAGCATGCTTTAAGAGGGGTGGGCTTCCACTCCCAGAATCCGTCACACTGACTAGGGAATTCCGGGAGCTGAAGTCCACAAATCTTCAAGTTGCCAAGGTGGGAAGTTTAACCCCTGGAAGGATAAAAGTCAGATAATCAGAGTTTTTTCCCACTACGGCAATTCTTCGTGCAAAGACTTATGAGGCGAGGCTGCTTTCCGTAGTTGGACCAATTGGATGATGCTTTTGGGGAAGGGGCTTCGTTGAAAGAGGGGACCCCTCTGATTCTCCCTCCCCCTCCCCTAGATACCAGTGCGGTGTTCATGGAGGTGGATCACAACCGGCGGGTGGTCTACTCCGAAACGCTGGCGCTGGCTGCCCACGACCAGGAGACCATCCTCACAGCCATGCAGCCCACCGAGGAGCAGGTGACGGGGCGGCTGATGGCCCCCGTGGTCGCCACGCACCTGGACATGCGCAATATCGCTTTCGAGAGGTACGGGAAGGGAGCGCGGGAGGGTCCCACGGCTTGTCCCGGGTTCAAAACGGCCCGCATCCTGGCATTGACTGATGGACCAGGGGCATTGGGGGTGGGGGTAGGGGGGGCGGTCTCCGAAAAAAATCAAGAGAGCGGGGATGCAATTCATACACGTTTGGCAGCCCCCCCCCAACTTTCCTGGGCTGAAGTGTTAGAAGACCTGGCTTTGCTGACTGACTGGAGCTTCACAGAGGGACACGTAACCTGGTTATTAAACGGATGATGTCTGCAAGAGAACCACCCAGACTCAGAAAGCACCAAGGACCCCACAGTAGTCTTCCTCCCCCTCCCCCTCCCCCTCCTCCCCCCTTCTAGCACTGATGAGGTTCCCTAGTTGGGTCATGAAACGTCTTCAAGACAACAGCCCAGCTCAGAGGGTATCAAGGACCCCACAGTCGTCATCGTCCTCCTCCTCCTCCTCCTCCCTTCTAGCATTGATGATGTTGGGTCATGAAATGTCTGCAAGGAAGCAACCCAGCGGAGAGAGCACCAAGGACCCCACAGTCCTCCTCTTCCTCCTCCTCTTCCTCCTCTTCCTCTTTCTCCTCCTCCTCCTCCTCCACCACCACCTCCTCCCTTCTAGCATTGATGATGTTCCCTAGTTGGGTCATGAAATGTCTGCAAGGAAACCACCAAGCTCAGAGAGCACCAAGGACCCCACAGCTGTCCTCTACCTCCTCTTCTTCCTCCTCCTCCTCCTCCTCCTCCTCCTCCTCCTCCTCCTCCTCCTCCTCCTCCTCCTCCTCCTCCCTTCTAGCACTGATGATGTTACCTATTTGGGTCATGAAACATCCGCAAGAAAACCGCCCAGCTCAGAGAGCACCAAGGACCCCACAGTCCTCCTCCTCCTCCTCCTCCTCCTCCTCCTCCTCCTCCTCCTTCTAGCACTGATGATGTGACCTAGTTGGGTCATGAAATGTCTTGAAGAAAAACACCAAGCTCAGAGAGCACCAAGGACCCCACAGTCGTCGTCCTCTATCCTCCTCCTCCTCCTCCTCCTCCTCCTCCTCCTCCTCCTCCTCCTCCTCCCTTCTAGCACTGAAGATGTTCCCTAGTTGGGTCATGAAACATCTCCACGAAAACCACCCAGCTCAGAGAGCACCAGGGACCCCACAGTCCTCCTCCTCCTCCTCCTCCTCCTCCTCCTCCTCCTCCTCCTCCTCCTCCTCCTCCTGTCACATGACCTTGCTTTGTAACTAGCAATTATTTTGGGGTTTGGGGAAAAATGGCAGTCACAGCAAACCCTTGATTCATTTCATGAGCGTGTCAAGAGTTATGGCTCTATTATGGTCATAAGCCGAGAATGACTTATAACACATTTGGATAAAAAAATAACTAAATTACAGGGAGTCCTTGACTTACAACAGCCTGTTTAGTGACCATTTGAAGTTACAATGGCATTGGAGGGAAAAAAGGGACCTATGACCATTTTCCACACTTACGACCGTTGCAGCATCCCTACGGTCACGGGATCCAAATTCAGACGCTCGGCGACTGACTCGTACTTACGACGGTCGTCGCGTCCTTGGGGTCACGTGATCCCCTTTTGCGGCCTTCTGACGGGCAGAGTCAATGGGGAAGCCAGATTCACTTAACAACCGCGTTACTAATTGAACAACTGCAGCAAGAAAAGTCGTAAAACGAGCCAAAACCCACTTCGTCAATGTCTCACTTAGCAACATAAATTCTGGCCTCCATGGTCGTCGTAAGGCGAGGACTACCTATAATTCTCCCAATGATTCCTTCTTTCTCTCTCTCTCAGGAACAAGACGGGTATTTTAGGCTGGAGGAGCGAAAAGACCGAGGTGGTGAATGGGTACGAAGCCAAGGTGAGATTTCTGATACTGAGGACTAGAAGCTTGACATGTTTATAGGAAGAGGGGCAGGAAGGGGCAGAAACATACCGTGTGTCCCTTGGTCGACAGGTTTATGGGGCTTCCAACGTGGAACTCATCACCCGGACGCGGACCGAACACCTTTCGGAGCAGCACAAAGGAAAAACCAAAGGTGAGGATCGCTTTGCTTTCAGCCAAAAATCTGGATTATTATTTTTTTTTTCCTTGCTGAATTGTGCTGCAATTTCGGTCTGCAATCGCTCCTCCTGTTTTTAACACGGGTGTCATTATTGCTGCCTCCTTAAAAGGTTTCGCAGGTAAAGTCCTCGACTTACGACCACAAGGGAGCCCGAAATTTCCATTGCTAAACTAGACATTTGTTAAGCGAGTTTCGCCCCATTTTACGACCAACCTTGCCACCGTCATTAAATGAGTAACACGGTTGTAAAGTGAATCTGGCTTTCCCCCTCGACTTTGCCTGTTGGAAGGTGGCGCAGAAGGGGATCACGTCTCACACACACACACACACACACACACACACACACACACCAGGACACGGCAATCGTCATAAATACGAGTCGGTTGCCAAGTGTACAAATTTTGATCCGGGGGATGCTGAGATGGTCATAAGTGTGAAAAATGGCCAAAGATGACTATTTTTTCAGTGCGGTTGTAACTTTGATCGGTTGCTCAACAAACCGCTGTAAGTGGAGGATTCTCTGTAATTCATTTTGCTTTCTCATATTCTTTCTGCTCACCCCGTTTCCCTGGAGTGTTTGGACGTGTGTCTCATTAGAAATAATCCTAATTAAAAACAAAAAAAAGCAAAAATCCCTACCCCTGTCTGCCAACTTTGTGCTGTGCCCCAGATATGGCACAACTTTATATTATATTTCATCTCTAATTCATGTTCATTAGAATTAGAATAACGAGTTGGAAGGGACCTTGGAGGTCATCTAGTCCAACCCCCTGCTCAGGCAAGAAACCCTATACCACTTCAGACAAATGGCTGTCCAGTCTCTTCCTAAAAACTTCCAGTGTTGGAGCCTTCACAGCTTCTGGAGGCCGGTTGTTAATAATAATAATAATAATAAAGTTGGAAGGGACCTTGGAGGTCATCTAGTCCAACCCCCTGCTCAGGCAGGAAACCCTATCCCATTTCAGACAAAGGATTGTCCAGTCACTTCTTGAAAACCTCCAGTGTTGGAGCACCCACAACTTCTAGACTCTAGAGGCAAGGAGTACCTCTGATTACTTGTCTCCACTGTTAGGAAGTTTCTCCTTAATTCCAGGTTGCTTCTCTCCTTTGATAAGTTTCCATCCGTCGTTCCTTGTCCAGCCTTCAGATTTTTTGGGGAATAGGTTGACCCCCCCCTCTTCTTGGTGACAGCACCCCAAATATTGGAAAGCTGCTATCGTGTCCCCCCTCGTCCTTCTCTTCATTAAACCAAACCTCCCCAATTCCAGAAAATGTTCCTTATATGTTTTAGCCTCCAGTCCCCTGGTCATCTTCGTTGCTCTTCTCTGCACTCTTTCCAGAGTCTCGACATCTTTTTGACATCGTGGCGATCAAACACTGGATCGTCCCTCCACAAATTTCAAATTGAACCTGTTCCAAATTACACCCCTTTTAAACCACTTTCATCTCTTGCAGGTGGTAAAACCCCATTGCAGTCGTTTCTGGGCATTGCCGAACAACACGTGGGTCCCAACAACGGGGTGAGTAACTGGAAGAATAGCGCATGCGAGGGTCCTGGAACGTGGGAAAACAACCATTCAGATATTTTTCGGGGTGGGGAGGCAGGGGTCACCCACGTTCTGCTTCTTGCTTGTAGTTTGAAAATTATAATGATGATGATGATGATGATGATGATGATGATGATGATGATGATGATGATGATGATGTTGGAAGGGACCTTGGAGGTCTTCTAGTCCAACCCGCTACTCTAGCAGGAAACCCTATACCATTTCAGACAAGTGTCTGTCCAGTCTCTTCTTAAAAACTTCCAGTGTAGGAGCATTCACAGCTTCTAGAGGCAAGGAGTTCCAATGGTTAATTGTTCCATCAGGAAGTTTCTCCTTAGTTCCAGGTTGCTTCTCTCCTTGACTAGTTTCCATCCGTTGTTTCTTGTCCTGCCTTCAGGTGCTTTGGGGAATAGCTTGACTCCCTCTTCTTTGGGGCAGCCCCTGAGATACTGCAAGGCTGCTATCATGTCCCCCCTCATCCTTCTCTTCATTAAACTAGACAGACCCAATTCCAGCATCCGTTCCTTGTATGTTTTAGCCTCCAGTCCCCCGATCATCTTTGCTGCTCTTCTCTGCGCTCTTTCTAGAGTCTCAACATCTTTTCTACATTGTGGTGACCAAAACTGGATGCCGTATTCCAAGCGTGGCCTTACCAAGGCCTTGTAAAGTGGTATTAACACTTCACGTGATCTTGATTCTCTCCCTCTGTTAATGCAGCCTAGCACTGTGTTGGCTTTTTTGGCAGCTGCAGCACACGGCTGGCTCATATATAAGGGATCGTCCACTCGGACTGCGAGATCCCTCTCACACTTGCTAATAGAAGTAGTTCTTCACTTATGGCTGTGTGTTTAACTGCCGTTTCAAATTACAACGTTGCTGAAAAAAAGTAACTTAACCTGTCCTCACCACTTGTGACCATTGCAGTGTGTCCTGGTCACATGATCAAGAATTAGGCACTGGCGTGTATGAGCCCGCAATTAATTTTGCTAAGTGAGACATTAATTAAGGGACTCTTGCCCCATTTTATGACTTTTCTTCCCACCTCTGTTAAGTGAATCACTGCAGTTCTTAAGTTAGTCACACGGTCGTTAAGCGAATCAGGCTTCTCCCATTGACTTTGCTTATTAGAAGGTCGCAAAAGAGGATCGCGTGACACCCTCCCCAGGGTCACTGTGACAGTCACAAATGTGAGTCAGCTGCCAAGCATCCGAATGTAAATCGCGTGAGATGCAACGGTCATAAGTGTGAAAAACGGTCCGAAGTCCCTTTTTTCAGCCTCGTGGTAGCTTCAAACAGCCGCTAAATGAACTGTTGTAAGTTGAGTATTTACGGCGGTTGCATCTTCCTGGGGTCACGTGACCCCCCTTGTGACCTTGCCAGTGGGCTTCCAACAAGCAAAGTCAATGGGGGAAGCCAGATTCGCTTAACGACCGCATGATTCAGTTAATGACCGCAGTGATTCGCTTAACAGCCATTGCAAGGAAGGTCGTAAAATGGAGCAAAACTCACTTCACAGCTGCCTTACTTAGCAGTGAAAATTTTAAGCTCGACGATGGTCGTAAGCAGTGGTGGGATTCAGCCGGTTTGCACTACTTCGGCAGAACCGGTAGCTAATTTTTTGTTGCCCAGGCCCAGAATGGACTTCCGGAGGTGGCATCCACGCAGAGAACCGGTTGTTCACATATTTGAATCCCACCGCTAGTCGTAAGTCGAGGATTACCTGCAGTGAATCCCGTAGCAAGGAGAGGGTGGACTAGATCAGAGGTCTACAAAGTTTTGGTTGGTGGACCGGAGGGAAAGGGAGAGGCAAGCATTTTACACACACAAGCTTGCACACACACAAACAGGGTCGCGAGGATGTGTGATGCAAATGGGGGAGTGCTAGCGCCCACGTGACACTCGGTAGCACCACCCCGTTTTTGCTGCATAAGCGCTAGCACTGCCCTGTTCGCCGTGCGGTGCCCCTTTTCAGCCCCATTTTCGCCCTGCGGAGCCCCGTTTTTTCAGCCCCGTTTTCGCCGCGCAGTGCCTCGTTTGCTTAGCAGCAGAGGAGGTGAGCACGTGTACACAGGTGCGCGCACTGGCCAGCCTGCTCCACGGCCCCGCTGGCCAGCGCGCCACAGCCCATTAGTGGGCCGTGGCTCACAGGTTGGGGACCCCTAGATTGGATGATCTCTTAGGAGCTTTCTAATGCGGAATCTATGATTCTTGGGAAAGCAGCCTATTGGCCTCAGTTTCCCCAAAGTGTTTCTCCTGGAAGTTGCTTCCCCAGTGGTGAGACCCGCCTGTCACCCCCGTTTTTTTCCCTCTGACCTCCTGCAGGCTCTCATCACACAGACCCTGAGCCACGCCAACCCCACGGCCATCACGCCCGAGGAATACTTCAACCCCAATTTTGAGCTGGGGACCCGGGATATGGGGCGACCCATCGAACTCACCACCAAGACACAAAAGTGAGAGCAGAGCCAGAGGGGGGGCTGTTGGAGTGTTTTAGAAGGGAGGGGGAAACAAGCGGTGGGGGGAGGTGAACCCTTTCCTCACTGTGTCTTCCCCTTCCTCCCACAGGTTCAAAGCCAAGTTGTGGCTGTGTGAAGACCACCCTTTGTCCCTGGCCGAGCAAGTGGCCCCCATCATTGACCTCATGGCGGTCAGCAACGCCCTCTTTGCCAAACTCCGGGATTTTATCACGTTGCGCCTGCCGCCTGGCTTTCCGGTCAAGATTGGTGAGGGTCAATGCAAGGAAAAGGGTCAGGCCAGAAGACACATTGCCTATGGCAGGGGTCAGCAACCTGAAACAGTGAAAGAGCCACTCGGAACCGGTTCCCTCACAAAAGGAAAAACTGGGAGCCGCAAAAAATGTGTGCACATGTGCATACATGTGCGCATGCGCAGAACTGGGTTTAACTGAATAGTGGAGCCAAGGCGAGATATGCACCTACCCTGCATATTTGAATTGATTGGTTGACCTTTTATTGTCCCATTTTATTTTTTTTTGGACTGCACATGGCAGAGCACCGGGAGCTGCAGGAGATGGCTGAAAGAGCCGCATGTGGCTCCGGAGCCGCGGGTTGCAGATCTGTGGCCTATGGAAACCGCAAGCTTCTCTCCTGCATCTCTCACAGAGCAGAGAGATTGGAGAGAAAGGGATTTGAAGAGAGTACTGCAATCTCCCGGTTGTGCTTTGCGAACAGCTTACAGTACTCTCCCGTAGGTGAATTCTGGGACTTGAAGTCCACCCCTCTTAAAGCAGGCTGGCTGGGGAATTCTGGGAATTGAAGTCATTCCATCTAAAAGCAGGCTGGCTGGGGAATTCTGGGAGATGAAGTCCTCCCCTCTTAAAGCATGCCGGCTGGGGAATTCTGGGAGTGGAAGTTAACCCTTCTCGAAGCATGGCTGGCTGGGGAATTCTGGGAGTGGAAGTCCGCCCACCTTCAAGAATGCTGGCTGGGGAATTCTGGGAGTGGAAGTCCACCCTTCTTAAAGTTGCTGACGTTGAGGAACACTAGGCCGAATGCAGTGGGTTAACTCTTTGGTGGGTTTTTCTGAAGATGGCTGAACCAGTGCAAACCCCATTGTATGTTGGTGTCGGTGTGTTGGGGGGACAGGGGGAGAGAGAGCGAGAGCTGTTCTGCTTTACAGCGATGGTGGAAGATGGGAGTTGTAGTGCAAGACCCAGACCAGAGGCCGGTGAAGGAGACCACACGTGTGGGGGGTCTTCCTTCTGCAAAAGAGGCCTGCCTCTCACCTGGCGCTGACGGAGGCAGCAGGGCCGCCCTGCTGAGACGCACCTACACAAACACACCTCCGCCCTGCGCTTCCTTCCCTCTCGCCTGCAGAAATCCCCATCTTCCACATCCTCAACGCCCGCATCACCTTTGGCAACTTGAACGGCTGCGACGAGCCGGTGGTCTCCCTCCGCAGTACTGGCAGCCCCGGTAGCGATGCCCCCTCGCCCGGGAGTGACCGGTCCAGCATCAGCAGCTCCAGCTCCCTTGGTAAGTGGGGGTGGGCAAGAAGGGGAGGGGAGGGGCACAGGGGGTGGGGTGATACTGAGCGGGGGCAGGAGGTGCCCCGCAAAGCCAGGCGGGGGGGGTTTCGGAGGGGTCTGTCAAGCAAGTCAAGATGGCGTCACGAGCATTTGATTTATTGGTTCGACTCGTGTGCTGTCCGTCTCACTGTCCAAACGGCACCTGCAACAGGTAGTCCTCGACTTACGACCACGACTGAGCCCAAAATTTCCCATCACTAAGTGAGACAGCTATTAAGTTGAGTTTTGTCCCGTTTTTACGACCCCTCTTGCCGCAGTTCTTAACTGAACCCCTGCAGTTGTTAAGTTAGTACAGGTTATTCCTCGACGTACGACCACGGTTGAGCCCAAAATTTCCATCGCTAAGCGAGACAGCTATTAAGTGAGTTTTAGTCCCATTCTTACGACCTCTCTTTGCCACCGTTGTTAAGAGAATCGCTGCAGCTGTCAAGTTAGCATCACGGTTGTTAAGTGAATCCGGCTTCCCCATTGACTTGGCTTGCCAGAACGTCGCAAAAGGGGACTCTGCAGCCGTCATAAATGCGAGTCAGCTGCCAAGCGCCTGGATTTTGATCATGTGACCACGGGGCGTCTGCAACGGTTGTAAGTGTGGAAAAAAGGGTCATGAAGTCACTTTTCTCGGTGCCGTGGTAATTTCGAACGGTCACTAAAACGAAATGTCATAAGTCGAGAACTACCTGCAACTTGTGGGTTGCACGGGTGTCTAAAAAGGGGATGGCACCTCCATTGAAGACCACCTCTGGAGGTTTTTTACACACACACAAACACACACACACACACACACACACACACACACCCCCTAATATTTCTGGGCTTACCCACCAGGTGGGGTGGAGCCATCTTGGAGAACATTCTGGATCATTTATTTTTATATTTTCAATCATGCAGGCAGGGTTCAGGGCCCCCCCTCCACCCATTTGCCCCAAAATGCAGCCCTGGGCAGAGCCAGTTTCGCACTGAGATCACATCCAGATGTTTTTAGTCTTTCTGTTTCCAAAATTGGAAAATAAATATTGATTCATGTTTTCAGAGGCCTTGAGAGTGGGCATCCCTGGGAGTTGGTAGCGATTTGAGAGAGGTTATAATGAAAAAGAAAAGTGCTCAGTTCCTTGGGAAGTGCATTAAGTGGAGAGAGTTCCAAGTTCCTAGCCCGTCTTACCTCCTGGGGCTCTCCTAGTGGCCTCCCATCCCTGATCAAAACACAGTTTCTCCCCGCAAGTTGGTTGGTTATTCTCTTTGTGCACGCATGTGTGGAATTAGAGGCCCATTTGGGCCGGCTTATCACGTACTAAAATCCTGTAAAATTTGCAACGTCGTGTTGATCTGCAAAGAAAGGAAGAGGCCGAGGTGTGGTTAGTCCTCGACTTACGACTCGCAATTGGGACCGGGGTTTCTGTTGCTTAAGCGAGGCGTTTGTTTAAGTGGGTTGCGCCCGGTTTTGCGACCTCTTTGCCACGGTTGTGAAAGGAAAGGTTGCCGTTGTTTTAAGGGAATCGTGCGGTCGTTAAGCGAATCCCCTCTCGTTGGAAGCCAGCTGGGGGGAAGGTCGCAAAAGGGGAGGGCCGTGACACCCCCCCCAGGGCCCTGTGACCCTCCTGCCCAAATTTTGATCCCGTGACCGCGGGGAGGCTCCAACGCGTTGTGTGAAAAATGGCCGTATGTCACGTTTCTCAGCGCCACCACAAAAATGTTAAACGGGCGTAAGGGCGAGGATTCTGAGTGATTTCAGACAGCCACGAACCGAACGATTCGTAAGTTGAGGACCCCTGGTATTCGTGCCTCCCGCACGGCGCCCAGCTCGTTTGGTCAGAGGGGGCTGCTGCATCCCTCTGATGGTGGTTGGACCCCTCCCCCCATTCCTGCAGGCTCCTGCCGCTGCTTTGAAGTGGACCCCTCCCTCTTCGAAGCCCCCCAAAGTTACAGCATCGTCGGGAGACACCCGGAGCCGTTGCGGGAAGATGAGGACGACCTGTTGCAGTTCGCCATCCAACAGAGCTTGCTAGAGGCGGGCAGCGAATATGACCAGGTAGGGGACCACCGGCTTCGTGAGGTGGGGGGGTCTGGAGGGACCAGAAGCTGGGCATCCAGGGGCTGACCCAAGAGGTCAAGATTGTAGCTGTCAAACCTACTGCAACTTAGACCTCTACATCGAAACGATCCCCGTCTCCATTCTTGAGAAAGGTGTAAGTTTTACCAAAGTTAAGACGCAGCCCAATAGTAAGCCCTGGCTTGATTTTTGGGGGTGGGCCATTTGTCTGAAATGATATAGGGTTCCCTGCCTGAGGAGGGGGCTGGACTAGATGGCCTCCGAGGTCCCTTCCAACTTTATTATTGTTTTTATTATAAAAGCCATAGTCCAAAACTTAAGCCCTAGTTTTGGGGCGAGGCGCACCCCTAAAAATCAAGTGAGGGCAGGGCTGTGTGTGTGGGGGGTGTGAAGCTGTCCCACGTGTCCCGCACCCGCTTCCCTTACCGGTAGGACCACCACAGTCAGGTCTTCCACACCCCGACACCTGTCACACCACCGCTGCTCGACTTCTTCTGAGGCCGCTTGCCACGCATTGTGCCGTTGCCGTTTCTCGCGGCAGGCGCTGCATGGTGCTTTGGGCTGTTTCGGGCTGTCGTGTCATCCGGTCAGTTTCACTCACCAATATCCTTCATTCAACTCTGCAGATTGACAGCCCCCTCCCCCCAAAACCTGGTTTGTCCCTGCTAGTGACACAGATCCCAAAGCCAGGGATGGAAAAGACTGTGAATCTGTGTTGGAAGACCACTCAAGGGATCTGATCTGAGCTGGATCCGGTCTGGGTCCAGCACTAAGACGCTCTCATGGACAAGCTTAAAACCGAAGTTTGCTCTTCCATGCTTGTCACCATGATTGCTTCTCACCCGCTCTTCCCTACATGGGGTTCTTCCAGGGCGGGGGTTAAAGGATGACCCAGGTGTCATGACAACATTTGCCCAGTGACCTCATTGTGGCTTCTGCCAAATAGCCCTTTAAGGTGGGAATTGCCAACAGAGAAACTGTGGGTATCGTGACCCCTTCTGTAGTGGCTGCTAAAAAATTAAATCCTTATTTTGTACTGAAAAGGGGTCTGATTTCCATAAGGTCTCCTGAATTTTTGTAAGGTTTTCAGCATGTCGTGTTTTAATTGATCACTTTAAGGTAGCGTTTCTCAAACTTGGTCTGCCATATGCTAAATAAATAGATAAATCAACCTTGGTCACTTTAAGACATCTGGACTTCAACTCCCAGAATCCCACAATCGGTATTTTTTTTAAGACTTATGGACTTCAATTCCCAGAATTCTCTAATCAGCATGCTTTAAGCTGGTTGGACTTTCAGAATTCCATAATAGCATTTTTTTAAGACTTACGGACTTCAACTCCCAGAATTCCACAATCAGTATGCTTTAAGCTGGTTGGACTTCAACTCCCAGAATTCCACAATCATGCTTTAAGCTGGTTGACCAGCTGGCTGGGGAATTCTGGGAGTTGAGTTCCCCCCCCCCAATCTTAAAGTTGCCCAAGTGGAGAAACACTGCTTTTCTGGTGTCCATATTATTACATGACAATGGCCAGTTTGTTTAATCATGGCTTGAATGTGGCTTATGCCAGTAAACCGTGATTTAGGAAGGATCATGGGATGTGAAGTCCCAAGAAAGTAAACCATAGGCTGGTGTCCCATCTGAATCAATCTCTTAAGTATCCAAGTGACGGTGTTTGAGGGGGGTCAAAAATATCTGTTCTCTTCCCACAGGTGACAATTTGGGAAGCTTTGACCAACAGCAAACCAGGTACTCTGCCAGTGTCCCAGGAAGGGCGCAGAGTCTGCAGGTGAGTTTCTCTGCCAGTCTCACTTCCTCTTCCGGATATGTCAATTTTACTTCCTCATTTCCTGCCTGAGCAGGGGGTTGGACTAGATGACCTCCAGGGTCCCTTCCAACTTTTTCTTCTTCTTCTCCTTCTCCTCCTCCTCCTCCTCCTCCTCCTCCTCCTCCTCATTATTATTATTATTATTATTATTATTATTATTATTATTATTATTATTATTATTATTATTATTTATTAATCATTGCACAGTCAGCCAGATGTCCAGACTGGATTTGGCATTTTTGTCTACCTATCGAGTCCTTCCCAAGGACCCGGGATAGGCAGATGTGGATGTTGGATGGTATTACAGATCTCGTGGCAGGATGGAAGCAGTTCCTAGTAAGGCTGCCTTTTGCAATTGACTAATGGCGAATTTGTCAATGCCAATGATGGTGTTCAAGTGGTGCTTCAGATGATGATGATCATTATTATTATTATTATGCTTTTATTCATAAAACATGAAACTCAGTCAACTGAACACTCAAATTGACTGGCACTAATGGTTGACACGGGTTGCTGCCGGCATCCTAGGTCTCAACCAGGTATCTCCTTAAAATGTAAGATGTTCCGAGTAGCGCAGTTTTTTGTGGCTTTGCTGGAGTTATTGCGGGAAGCTGCAGTTTCTTGATGTGTTTTGCAAAGTTTTTGGACCTCGTTCCCAGTGCCCCGATGACAATGGGTATCCCTGTTACACGTTTCATCCATAATCGCGCAGTTTCGATGGCCAGGTTGCGGTATTTCGTATTTTTTTCCAGTTCTTTTTCTTCAATTCTTGCATCTGGTATATTATTATTATTATTATTATTATTATTATTATTATTATTATTATTATTATTATTATTATTCTGAACATCTGCCAACATCTGTCCTCTGTTTACCCTCCCCAGGACACCCCAGCACATGCCATCCCCGCGGCCCGCCGTCCCCCAGCAGCCACCCCCCAGAGCAGGCCAGGGTCCCGGGCTGCCTACGTACGCCGAGCAGCTGCGTCTGGCCATGGAGCTCTCCGCCAAGGAGCAGGAAGAAGCCGAGCGGCGTTCGCGCCAGGAGCAGGAAGAACTGGAACGGATCCTCCGCCTCTCCCTCACCGAACAATAGCCCCCCCCCTCGCCCAGGGGGTCTTGGGGAGGGCCACGCACACACAGCTCCAGCCAGCCCCTGGGGGCCACCAGCCAGCACTAACAGACTGTGCCTTCCCTCGTTCTGGCTCTGCTCATGCACAAACCTGGGCACCCCCAGGATCGGAGTGGGTCGGGGCGTGGGGGGCACAGCCGGGAAGGGGGGGCTGGCAGGGGGTCCAGACACGTTTCCCCTCTCACAGCTGAGCCACTTAATTTCACCCTTTTTGGATGGTGGGTGTGTGGGGGGTTAATCAATCCGACGTCGGCCGCTGTCCGGCTTTCCTCTCTGTTGCCCATTGTGGCAAAGAGGGGAGGGGGTCTCCCTCCCCCTGTTCCTTTTTCTGGGTTGGGGGCTGCAAGGCTCTGAGTTCTATCCATCGGGCAGCATCTCAGCCAAGTTTCCCCCTTCAGGGTACAAAAGCCCAGAGGGCCACCAGAGGGCGCAAGCACACACCCTCTCGTCCGGGGGCTGCCCTCTAGTGGCCAGCTTGATTTTTGCAACCCTAATTCGGGACCCCAATTCTTTACCTGGGTGCAATTGGAGAACGGCGGGAAGCCGCTCGTGAGGAGCTGTTTTGGAGTGGGGGGTGGGGAGCAAATTTGCAGCCTTAACACCTAATTGCCGGAAGGGAAGATGCTAGGTTTCTTGCTTGAGCAAGGGGTTGGACTAGATGACCTCTGGGGTCCCTTTCAATCCTGTTACTGGTGGTTCTCGACTTAGCAACGGCTCGTTTAGTGACCGTTTGGCATTACCGCAGCACTGAAAAAAGTGACGTACGACTGGTTTTTTTTCACACTTACGACCGTTGCAGGATCCCCATTTTTTGCCCACTTTTGGCAAAAATTACCTAAAATGGGGTCATGTGACTGGGAAGCTGCAAAAGGCCTGACATATGGTCCTGTGATCACTTGAGGAGGGGGGGGTCAGCCTTGTGAACTTCGGAACTGCTTCGTAAGTAGTTCACCCTAACCGGTCATAAGTTGAGGAATTCCTATACAGGTAGTTTAAAATTACGACAGTGCTGGAAAAAAATAACTTACAGCCTGTCCTCCCACTTACGACCACTGCAGTGTCCCCTGGCCACGTGATCCAGGTTTAGGCACTTGCCAACCGGCCTGTACAGTTAGTCCTCAACTTATGACCACAATCGAGACCAAAGTTTCCGTTGTTAAGCAGGACAGTTATTGAGTTTTGCCCTGTGTTACCCCCCTTCCTTGACACCGTTGTTAAGTGAGTCACTGCAATGGTTAAGGTAGGCACACGGTCGTTAAGTGAATCCGGCTTCCCCCGTGGACTTTGCTGGTCAGAAGGTCTCAAAAGGGGATCTCGTGACTTCAGGACGCTGAAACCGTCATAAATGCCGGTCAGTTGCCAAGCGTCTTGAGTTTTGGTCACGTGACCAGGGGGGGGGAAACGCTGCAACAGTTGTGTGAAAAGCGGTCCTAAGGCACTTTTTTCCAGCACCGTCGTAACTTGAAACGGTCCCTAAATGAACGGCTCTACGCTGAGGACCGCCTGTCTTGAATTCAGGAAACGCAAAGGGCCAAAAAAAAAAAAAAGAGGAAAAAGGAGATTATAGTTAGTTAATCCTGGTTTAACTGAGCACAGAGCCCGAAGGGTGGATCTAGAAGCCTTGTCAATTTCGGGACGAGCACATTTTAAAAAGCGGGCGGGGCTCGGTGCCCTCTTGGCCGCCATCTTGACTTTTTTGACCCCCCCCAATGAAGACCTTCCTAGAAGCCAACGAGAACTTCTGTCTTGGCCGAGCACAAAAACGGAGGGGCGAAAAGCCACCCCGAGATGTTTGGGGGGACCCCCCCATGGCAGCGTGTCTCCCCCACCCGTCCCGCACACCCCCAGTTCTTCACCAGTTGCACCAAGTGCACTTAGCCCCACCCCCTGCCTGCCAATCAGGTCTCCACCCGCCTTCTGGGGCTTCCTTTCCTGGCTGCCCCCCCCCAGCTGATCCCCAATAGGTGCAGGGCCATTTGTGGGGTACCCAGGCTGGCCTTAGGGTGGGGGGCAAGAGCAGGCAGGGCGTGGCCTCTCCAGGGCCAGCAGTGGGGAGGGAGGTGGGAGGCACAGCGTGGGGGGAGGGCAGCCCGGCACCCCCTTTTCTCCCGTCGCCTCCTCCAAAGCCTGGGAGGTGGGCTGCTAAGGATCGCCTCTCTTCCCATCTGGGGCCCCCTCCCCAATTGCCGGTGCCCCCTGCAAGGTCGTTACTATCCTGTTGTTCCATGGTGCTAACCTCTTGGTGGTGGGGGGGGTGGGACCCCTCTGCCAGGGTAGGGGGGAGGATGGTGGGGGAGGAGAGGAACAGCCCGCTCTCTCTTCCATTCCTCCCCAGGGAAGCCAGTGGGGGCCCTGCGTTTTTCGAGGGGGGTGGGTGGGAGGGCCAGATGGGCTAAGGTGAAGCTACTATAGCGATTACAAAAAGGGGGAGGGGGCTTCCGGGCACCCCACACATCCGGGGCGAAGGCGATGGAGACGCACCTCCCGTGAGCCAGGTGTGTTTACCTGTACAGAATCACCAATAAAATACCTTAAGAACCCTCGCTTGTTTCTGCCTATTTGGGGTGGGGGGGTCAGCAGGCTGCACCTGGGACGGGGAGGGGGGGAAAGGCTCCTTAAATTTGGAAGCTGGCAGCGTTTGCAAATGGGACCTGCCACTTCTTCCGGTATAGAGGTAGAACTCCCCCCCCCAAAAAAACCCAATTGTTTGAAATGGTATAGTGTCTCCTGCCTGAGCAGGGGGCTGGACTAGAAGATCTCTAGGGTCCCTTCCAGCTCCTATTTTATTCTAGTCTAGTCTATTCTTCATTCTTCTATATTCTATTCTATTCTGTTCTATTCTATTCTATTCTATTATTAATTTCTATCCTATCCTATCTTATCCTATCCTTTGGAGAATAGCTTGACTGCCTCTTCTTTGGGGCAGCCCCTGAGATGCTGGAACGCTCCTATCATGTCCCCCTTCGTCCTTCTCTTCGTTAAACTAGACAGACCCAATTCCAGCAACCGTTCCCTATATGTTTCAGCCTCCAGTCCCCTGATCCTCTTTGTTGCTCTTCTCTGCACTCTTTCCAGAGTCTCAACATCTTTTTTACATCGTGGTGACCAAAACTGGATGCCGTATTCCAAGCGTGGCCTTACCAAAGCATTGTAAAGTGGTATTAGTACTTCACTTGATCTTGATTCTCTCCCTCTGTTAATGCAGCCTAGCCCTGTGTTGGCTTTTTTGGCAGCTGCAGCACACGGCTGGCTCCTATTGAAGTGATTGTCCACTAGGAGTCTCAAGTTCCCTTATTATATTTTGTTATTAATATATTTTATTAATTTATTTTATTAATATATTTTGTTATTATATTTTGTTATATGTTGTTATTAATGTATGGAGAAGCCCTTAACATATCTCCACGACGGAGCCCAACATTTTCATTGCTGGATGAAACATTTGTTAAACGAATTTTGCCTCGTAATACGACCGTTTGTGCCACAGTTGCTAAGCGAAACACTGCACTGGATAAGTTAGTGACACGGTCGTTAAGCGAAACACCCCCCCCCCGTGGACTTGGCTTGTAAAGAGGTCGCAAAAGGGGATCACGTGACACCCCTCCCCCCCAGGGACACTGCCACCGTCATATCTACGAATCAATTGCCAAGCGTCTGTGGATTCCCTGAGCACGGGAGATGCCGCGACGGTCATAAAAGTGACAAACGGTCCTTTTTCAGTGCCATTGTAACTTTGAACGGTCGCTAAATGAACTGTTGTAACTTGAGGACTGCCTGCGTTGCCCTTTTGGAACAAGGGCGTCTGGTAGCTTTGCAGAAATAACCTCTTCTGATTTAACACGTTCGATTCAAAGGCAAAAGACTTTGTGAGTCCTCGGCTTTCGACAGTTCGTTTAGCGACGGTTTGAAGTTACAACGGCGCTGGAAAAAAGTGGCCTATCACTGTTTTCCACACAGCTATTGCAGCGCATGCGCGCGCACACACACACAGTGTCACGTGATTAAAATTCGGCCGCTCGGCAACTGACTTGTATTTACGACGGTCAAAGCGTCCCGGGGGTCACACAACCCCCTTCTGCGACCTCCCGACAAGCAGGATTCACTTAACAACTGTGTGACTCATTTAACAACAGCCCGATTCACTTAACAACGACGGCAGGAAAGGTCGTACAATGGGGCAAAGCTCACTTCACCCCTGTCTCACTTAGCAACAGAAATTGTGGACGTAAGCTGAGAACGGTCCGTGCAAGCCCTTCAGACAACACTCTCTGCTGCGGTTAAGGAGGGGGAGGAAATACAATTATTTACAAATAGGAAGGGGAGTTTTTATTAAGGATTGGTAGCTTGGAAACATTTAAGGCGAGAAATAGGACTGCCTGAAACCTCATTTCCCATTTAATTTTCCTTTATTTACTCCTCTGTTTAATTATTCATCGGTCGTATCTATCCCACTGAATCTCAGATACTCTTCAAACCACCTAAAGTGCAATTAAAATGGCCCCAGTAAACTGATCATGGCTGAATAAGTGAATTCATACGACCAGGTAATCCTTGATTTACGACCGGCTGTTTAATGACCATTCCAAGTTGCAACAGGATGTCTTATCGCACCGGGGGGGTGTCCAAGCTTGGAGACTTTAAGACCTGTGGACTTCAACTCCCAGAATTCCCCAGCCAGCTATGCTGGCTGGGGAATTCTGGGATTTGAAGTCCACAGGTTCAGGATTGGGCAAGGCTGCCTTAAACGGAATTTTACATCCCGTAAAGCATTTCCAGCCATCTTAAAACGTCTCGGTTAATGACCAACTGACTCAACGACCGAGATTTCAGTCCCCTTGGCGGTCGTTACGTTGAGGAACACCCATAACCGAGCTAAAACATCCATGGAATAGAACCTAATAAACTAATTAATTTTTTAGGGATTATAATTCAGACCCACATCGATGGGAGAACGGAGGGGGGTCCCTTTGAGTAATGTCCTCAGTGCAAAAAGTCCCCGACTTACAACCATTCGTTTAGTGACTGTTCGAAGTGACAACGGACCTTAGGATCCTTAGGACCTTAGGTCCTAAGGACCTTAGGATCCGTTGTCCACACTTGGTTCAGACGCTTGGCCACAGACTCGTGTTTATTACGGCTGCAGTGTCTCGGGTTGACGCGATCCCCTTTTGCGACCAAAGTCAAGTGGTGGGGGGAGTCAACGAGATTCGCTTAACGACCGGGTGACCATAGTGATTTAACAACTTGAGAAGTAGGGCAAGAAAGATTGTAAAACGGGGCAAAACCCATTGAACCCCCGGTCATATGTTGAGGATTACCTGCATTGCATATTTCACTCGATGCAGTGTAGAGTTTAAAGCCGGGAGATTTCAAGTTTGGCCCTTTTTAAGAGGAGTGGACTTGAACTCCCAGAATTCCCCAGCCAGCATGGCTGTGCACAGAGGGAGAATGCGGCTGTCCTCTGAGGTTGCTTGTGGGTTCCCTCGAGAGCATCCAGCTGGGCCCCACGCTTGCTTCGGGTGCCCGTTTCCTCCCCCTCCCCCGCAAAGAAAACAACTCAGAGCCAAGAAGTCTGATCAGCCATTCGAAATATATATATATATATGTCTATATATATATTTATCAGCATATGCAAATGAGCAATGGCCCTATTTTTCTCTCCTCCCACCCCACCAGGGAGGCGGTCACTTTGCACTACAAGCTGGGGGGGGGTGCGGGTGGACAGGGGGGGGAGGCGTTGCCGTAATCCAGCATCCTTGTTCCTCTACCTCCGGCTGCACATCTGGGCCTGGCCCAGCTGCACAACATCTGTACAACATTCAGCATTTGAGATGGGAAACTCCAAAGCTCTCTTCTCGCGACAGACAGCAGGCAACCCCCGCCTCAATACCTGCAGACGACCCCCGCCCCCGTCCTCGGACCAGTGTTGCTGGGCCACAGGGCCCCCTCCCACTTCCAGCAGAGGCTGGAGACTCTTCTTGGCCCCCCCCATTCCTCCGGTGAAACCAATCCCCCGCCAGCAGGGTCCAGCTACCCGCTTCTCTCTCCCTCCCTCTCCAGAGACCCAGACCCATTTCTAATTCCTCGGCAAAACTCAACAACAAACCTGTGGCTCACAGCAACCCCACCCCCTTCGGCCCATTCCTGGGGGCTGAAAGGTGAGTTGGCATCACAGCAACCCTACCCCGTCACCCCCACCCACCCCACCCCTCCCACCCCGAGCGTCCAGCAATCCACGGAAGACCTTTCCTCTGAACCCTGCTTCAAAATCAAGGTTAGGCCGGAGTCAGTTTGGAGAGAAAGGGACGAGAGGAGAGCAGGGCCGTTTCCTGCAGCTGGCAGCAGCAGCAGCCCCTACAAAATGCCCACTGAGCTGAGAAGAAGCAGATGGATGGGGAAGATGCTCGGTCTGTCTCCGGGATGGCAAAGTTCTGGGTGCGGAAGAGGCTAGTCCGTCACATCTGCGAGTTCGCAGAGAGTGTTTTCCAGGTCGGTGATGCGCTTCTCGTGATCTTGGATGGTCTGGCGCAGAGTGCGGATTTCTTGCAAGAGGTCCTCGAGGGTGGAGGTCTGGGGGGGGTGAGCAAGAGAGGAGGAGGAGGAGAAAGGGAAAGGGGGAAGGAGAAAAGAAAAAAAGAAGAAGGAAGGAAAAAAGAAGGAAGAAGAAGAATGAAAAGGAGGAGAGTAGAAAAAAGAAAGGAGAGAAGAAAGAGGAAAAATGAAGAGAAGGAGGAGGAAGAAGAGAATGAAAAGGAGAGAAAGAGAATGAAAGGAGGAGAAAAAAAGAAAATAGAGGAGAAAAAGGAGAAAGAAAAAAGAGGAGGAAGAGGAGGGTGGAGGAGGAGGAGAAAAAAGAAAAAGGAGGAGGAAGATGGTGAGGAGGCGAATGAAAAGGAGAAGCAGAAAAGAAGAAAGAAAGGAGAAAGAGGAGAAGAAAGAGGAAAAATGAAGGGGAGGAGGAAGAATGGAAAGGAGAGAAGGAGAAAGAAAGGAGAAGAGAAAGGAAAGAGGAAGGAGGAGGAGAAGGAGAAGAAAGAAAGGAGGAGAGAAGAGGAAAAAAGAGAAGGAGGAAGAGGGGAAGAGAGAAGAAGAATGAAGAGAAAGAGAGGCAAAGAAAGAAAGAACGAGAAGAGGAAAAAAGAAGAGAAGGAGGAGGAAGAGGGGAAGAGAGAAGAATGAAGAGAAAGAGGCAAAGAAAGAAAGAACGAGAAGAGGAAAAAAGAAGAGAAGGAGTAAGAGGGGAAGAGAGAAGAATGAAGAGAAAGGCAAAGAAAAGAAAGAATGAGAAGAGGAAAAAAGAAGAGAAGGAGGAAGAGGGGAAGAATGAAGAGAAAGAGGCAAAGAAAGAAAGAACGAGAAGAGGAAAAAAGAAGAGAAGGAGGAAGAGGGGAAGAGAGAAGAAGAATGAAGAGAAAGAGAGGCAAAGAAAGAAAGAATGAGAAGAGGAAAAAAGAAGAGAAGGAGGAGGAAGAGGGGAACAGAGAAGAATGAAGAGAAAGAGGCAAAGAAAGAAAGAAAGAACGAGGAAAAAAGAAGAGAAGGAGTAAGAGGGGAAGAGAGAAGAATGAAGAGAAAGGCAAAGAAAAGAAAGAATGAGAAGAGGAAAAAAGAAGAGAAGGAGGAGGAAGAGGGGAACAGAGAAGAATGAAGAGAAAGAGGCAAAGAAAGAAAGAACGAGAAGAGGAAAAAAGAAGAGAAGGAGTAAGAGGGGAAGAGAGAAGAGAAAGGCAAAGAAAGAAAGAATGAGAAGAGGAAAAAAGAAGAGAAGGAGGAGGAAGAGGGGAACAGAGAAGAATGAAGAGAAAGAGGCAAAGAAAGAAAGAACGAGAAGAGGAAAAAAGAAGAGAAGGAGGAAGAGGGGAAGAGAGAAGAATGAAGAGAAAGGCAAAGAAAAGAAAGAATGAGAAGAGGAAAAAAGAAGAGAAGGAGGAGGAAGAGGGGAACAGAGAAGAATGAAGAGAAAGAGGCAAAGAAAGAAAGAACGAGAAGAGGAAAAAAGAAGAGAAGGAGTAAGAGGGGAAGAGAGAAGAATGAAGAGAAAGGCAAAGAAAAGAAAGAATGAGAAGAGGAAAAAAGAAGAGAAGGAGGAGGAAGAGGGGAACAGAGAAGAATGAAGAGAAAGAGGCAAAGAAAGAAAGAACGAGAAGAGGAAAAAAGAAGAGAAGGAGTAAGAGGGGAAGAGAGAAGAATGAAGAGAAAGGCAAAGAAAAGAAAGAATGAGAAGAGGAAAAAAGAAGAGAAGGAGGAAGAGGGGAAGAATGAAGAGAAAGAGGCAAAGAAAGAAAGAACGAGAAGAGGAAAAAAGAAGAGAAGGAGGAAGAGGGGAAGAGAGAAGAAGAATGAAGAGAAAGAGAGGCAAAAAAGAAAGAATGAGAAGAGGAAAAAAGAAGAGAAGGAGTAAGAGGGGAAGAGAGAAGAATGAAGAGAAAGGCAAAGAAAGAAAGAAAGAACGAGGAAAAAAGAAGAGAAGGAGGAGGAAGAGGGGAACAGAGAAGAATGAAGAGAAAGAGGCAAAGAAAGAAAGAACGAGAAGAGGAAAAAAGAAGAGAAGGAGTAAGAGGGGAAGAGAGAAGAATGAAGAGAAAGGCAAAGAAAAGAAAGAATGAGAAGAGGAAAAAAGAAGAGAGGGAGGAGGAAGAGGGGAACAGAGAAGAATGAAGAGAAAGAGGCAAAGAAAGAAAGAACGAGAAGAGGAAAAAAGAAGAGAAGGAGTAAGAGGGGAAGAGAGAAGAATGAAGAGAAAGGCAAAGAAAGAAAGAATGAGAAGAGGAAAAAAGAAGAGAAGGAGTAAGAGGGGAAGAGAGAAGAATGAAGAGAAAGGCAAAGAAAGAAAGAAAGAACGAGAAGAGGAAAAAAGAAGAGAAGGAGGAGGAAGAGGGGAACAGAGAAGAATGAAGAGAAAGAGGCAAAGAAAGAAAGAACGAGAAGAGGAAAAAAGAAGAGAAGGAGTAAGAGGGGAAGAGAGAAGAATGAAGAGAAAGGCAAAGAAAAGAAAGAATGAGAAGAGGAAAAAAGAAGAGAAGGAGGAGGAAGAGGGGAACAGAGAAGAATGAAGAGAAAGAGGCAAAGAAAGAAAGAACGAGAAGAGGAAAAAAGAAGAGAAGGAGTAAGAGGGGAAGAGAGAAGAATGAAGAGAAAGGCAAAGAAAAGAAAGAATGAGAAGAGGAAAAAAGAAGAGAAGGAGGAAGAGGGGAAGAATGAAGAGAAAGAGGCAAAGAAAGAAAGAACGAGAAGAGGAAAAAAGAAGAGAAGGAGGAAGAGGGGAAGAGAGAAGAAGAATGAAGAGAAAGAGAGGCAAAGAAAGAAAGAATGAGAAGAGGAAAAAAGAAGAGAAGGAGTAAGAGGGGAAGAGAGAAGAATGAAGAGAAAGGCAAAGAAAGAAAGAAAGAACGAGGAAAAAAGAAGAGAAGGAGGAGGAAGAGGGGAACAGAGAAGAATGAAGAGAAAGAGGCAAAGAAAGAAAGAACGAGAAGAGGAAAAAAGAAGAGAAGGAGTAAGAGGGGAAGAGAGAAGAATGAAGAGAAAGGCAAAGAAAAGAAAGAATGAGAAGAGGAAAAAAGAAGAGAAGGAGGAGGAAGAGGGGAACAGAGAAGAATGAAGAGAAAGAGGCAAAGAAAGAAAGAACGAGAAGAGGAAAAAAGAAGAGAAGGAGTAAGAGGGGAAGAGAGAAGAATGAAGAGAAAGGCAAAGAAAGAAAGAATGAGAAGAGGAAAAAAGAAGAGAAGGAGTAAGAGGGGAAGAGAGAAGAATGAAGAGAAAGGCAAAGAAAGAAAGAAAGAATGAGAAGAGGAAAAAAGAAGAGAAGGAGGAGGAAGAGGGGAACAGAGAAGAATGAAGAGAAAGAGGCAAAGAAAGAAAGAACGAGAAGAGGAAAAAAGAAGACAAGGAGTAAGAGGGGAAGAGAGAAGAATGAAGAGAAAGGCAAAGAAAAAGAATGAGAAGAGGAAAAAAGAAGAGAAGGAGGAGGAAGAGGGGAACAGAGAAGAATGAAGAGAAAGAGGCAAAGAAAGAAAGAACGAGAAGAGGAAAAAAGAAGAGAAGGAGTAAGAGGGGAAGAGAGAAGAATGAAGAGAAAGGCAAAGAAAAGAAAGAATGAGAAGAGGAAAAAAGAAGAGAAGGAGGAGGAAGAGGGGAACAGAGAAGAATGAAGAGAAAGAGGCAAAGAAAGAAAGAACGAGAAGAGGAAAAAAGAAGAGAAGGAGTAAGAGGGGAAGAGAGAAGAATGAAGAGAAAGGCAAAGAAAGAAAGAACGAGAAGAGGAAAAAAGAAGAGAAGGAGTAAGAGGGGAAGAGAGAAGAATGAAGAGAAAGGGAAAAGAAAGAAAGAATGAGAAGAGGAAAAAAGAAGAGAAGGAGGAAGAGGGGAAGAATGAAGAGAAAGAGGCAAAGAAAGAAAGAACGAGAAGAGGAAAAAAGAAGAGAAGGAGGAGGAAGAGGGGAACAGAGAAGAATGAAGAGAAAGAGGCAAAGAAAGAAAGAATGAGAAGAGGAAAAAAGAAGAGAAGGAGTAAGAGGGGAAGAGAGAAGAATGAAGAGAAAGGCAAAGAAAAGAAAGAATGAGAAGAGGAAAAAAGAAGAGAAGGAGGAAGAGGGGAAGAATGAAGAGAAAGAGGCAAAGAAAGAAAACGAGAAGAGGAAAAAAGAAGAGAAGGAGGAAGAGGGGAAGAGAGAAGAATGAAGAGAAAGGCAAAGAAAGAAAGAAAGAACGAGAAGAGGAAAAAAGAAGAGAAGGAGGAGGAAGAGGGGAACAGAGAAGAATGAAGAGAAAGAGGCAAAGAAAGAAAGAACGAGAAGAGGAAAAAAGAAGAGAAGGAGTAAGAGGGGAAGAGAGAAGAATGAAGAGAAAGGCAAAGAAAAGAAAGAATGAGAAGAGGAAAAAAGAAGAGAAGGAGGAAGAGGGGAAGAATGAAGAGAAAGAGGCAAAGAAAGAAAGAACGAGAAGAGGAAAAAAGAAGAGAAGGAGGAAGAGGGGAAGAGAGAAGAATGAAGAGAAAGGCAAAGAAAGAAAGAAAGAATGAGAAGAGGAAAAAAGAAGAGAAGGAGGAAGAGGGGAAGAGAGAAGAAGAATGAAGAGAAAGAGAGGCAAAGAAAGAACGAGAAGACGAAAAAAGAAGAGAAGGAGGAAGAGGGGGAAAAGAGAAGAATGAAGAGAAAGGCAAAGAAAGAAAGAGAATGAGAAGAGGAAAAAAGAAGAGAAGGAGGAGGAAGAGGGGAAGAGAGAAGAAGAATGAAGAGAAAGGGAGGTAAAGAAAGAAAGAAAGAGAACGAGAAGAGGAAAAAAGAAGAGGAGGAGGAGGAGAAGGAGGCGTGTCAGTTAACGGAGGAGGAAGGGGCTGGGTTGATTCCCACAGACAAGGCCCAACATATCTCTCTCTCTCTCTCTCTCTCTCTCTCTCTCTCTCTCTCTCACACACACACACACACACACACACACACACACACACACAACCACACACAAGACGCTCAACCACTCACAGAAAAATTGGCGTCGCAGGCGGGGAGGCCCCTCCGGGAGCCGGGCGGGGGTTTGCTGTCCAGGATGTTCTTCTTACTGACTTTGAGCTCGCGGTTCTTGAGGGGGACGTAGCCGTCCCGGAGGGAGACCAGGAGGGGCTCCGCGTCTTTCCCGGCCAGCCATTCCTCCGCCTCCAGGGCCGGCTCGGGGCCAGGCGTATCCGGGTACAAGTCATCTTGGAAGAGGTCCGACTGCCGAGAATGGGGAGAGGGGAGAGGTCAGTGAGGGGCCCCAGAAACCCCTCCGCGTTTCCCCAGTCACCAACCCCCCCCTCGCCCCCCCAGCCTCCGGGGAGGGTTTGCTCTGCTTTCTAACTCGAATGAGTGAATCCGTGGATCGATGAATGAATCAATGGAAAAGCCGATGAAGCAATCAAAGGACAATTAACAAACTGATAAAGTACTCGATGACACAGGGATTCAGTGAATCGATCGAGCACAAATCAATGAATCGGTGAATCAATGGAGAACCAATCAATCAATCAACCGAGAGAAAATTGAGAACCAACAATCATTCGAGGACAAATCAATCAATCAATGAATTCCAAACAAATGAATGAGTCAGTTGAGAACAAATGAATGAATCAATTGAGAGCAAATCAATCAATGAATCAATCAGTTGAGAACAAATCAATGAATCGAGAACAAATCATTCAATCGAGAACAAATCAATCAATCAGGAACAAATCGATCAATGAATCAATCAATTGAGAACAAATCAATCGAGAACAAATCAATCAATCAATCAATGAATTCCGAACAAATGAATGAATCAATCAAGAACAAATGAATGAATCAATCAATTGAGCACAAATCAATGAATCAGTGAATCAATGGAGAACCAAACAATCAATCAAGAGCAAACTGAGAACCAATCTATCGAGAACAAATCAGTCAATCAACGAATGAATTCCGAACAAATGAATGAATCAATCAAGAACAAATGAATGAATCAATCAAGAACAAATGAATGAATCAATCGAGAATCAATCAATGAATCAATCGAGAACAAATCAATGAATCAATTGAGAAAAAATCAATTGAGAACAAATCAATCGAGAACAATCAATCAATGAAAACAGAACAAATGAATGAATGAATCAATAGAGAACAAATCAATGAATCAGTCAACAAAATCAAGAATTAATCGATTAATCAATCAATGAATGATGGCCAAATCAAACAGGGGGACTAATCCTTTCGATTTTGATGCCTCTCTTAATTCTATGAAAACCTCAAAATAAACAACTGTGTGGTCGCACTGCAAAGACACCCCTTCGTGTTTCGTCCCTGGAAGTTGTGTCCCAAGTTAGGAAACTTTAAAATGTGTGAACTTCCACTCCCAGGATTCCCCGGCTAGCGTTCTGGAAATCTTTTGTAATGGCAGTGGGGTTCCAGGGTAAACGTCTTTCCGCCCCTGGGGGCTCTACCCCATGCAAATGGGCCAAGAGGATGTCATTCTATTTACAGAATACAGAGTGACAGAAGTGGAAGGGACCTTGGAGGTCTTCTAGTCTGACCCCCTGCTCAAACAGGAGAACCTACTAACTACACCGTTCCAGACAACCGACTGTCCAGTTTCTTCTTAAAAGCCTCCGGCGATGGAGCACCCACAGCTTCTGGAGGCAAGCCGTTCCACTGATTGACAAGAGTTAACAGAAGTGGAAGGGACCTTGGAGGTCATCTAGTCCGACCCTCTGCTCAAGCAGAAGACCCTACTACGCCGTTCCAGACCAATTTATTAAAGGCTCACCTTTCGTGGGACGGTCATAACGATGGGCTCGCATTTCCGTTCGTGCAGCTTGTAAAACCTGGGGGGAGGAGGGGAGAGAAGGATGTTATGGGTCTGGGGGCTTCCACAAGCATGAGGAGAGGGCCTCCCCCCAACCAACCCCCATCTCTTTGCCCCCCCCCCAGTCTCATAATCCCCTCCTTGCTTCTGAAAGTGCTTGGATCCAGTTTGTTCCAAGCAGCAATGGGAGAAAAACAACTCTTTGAAAGAAAGGGCTGTTGTTTTTTTTACCCTCCCACCCTAGGAAATTTCTTTTAAAGTCATACAATCTCCCCCTCCCCTCACTCACTGACACACACACACACACACACCTGCTGTTTGGGGGGGGGTTTGTCCTCTTCGCATCAATCTTGCCCCACGGTTCTCAACCCGGACCACTTTTCAAGACGGGTGTGGATTTCAGATGAGTTCAAGTGACAACCGCTTTACTTAGTGGTGTGGAGGTGGGGACGTCCATTGTGGCCATAAGTCAAGGACTTGTGGATTGTCACAAGATCGTCCCGAAGGTGCTGCTTTTTCCAGGAGGCAGCTGGTGGTTGTTTTCCTTTGAAGAGGTTTCGCTTCTCATCCCAGAAGCTTCTTCAGGTTCTGACCGGAGGGTGTGGAACAGGAGGACTTATACTCCTTGCAGAGAGCCGGTCCTTTGCCTTCTTTCAGAGAGTCGTTGAGGCTACTTGGAGGTTACCTGTGTCCTTAAGGTCATCTGGGTGGTGCAAATGGGTAGGGAGGCTCCTTGGCTGCAGGATGTTTTGTGCCCTGTGTCCCTCCTGTAGCCAAGGAGGCTCCACACCCATTTGCACCACCGAAGTGTCCTTAAGGACACAGGTAAGCCTCCAAGCGGCCTCAACGACTGTCTAGAAGGATGCAAATGACCAGCTGTCTGCAAGGAGTATAAATCCTTCCCATTGAAGACGTTTTGCTTCTCATCCGAGAAGCATCTTCGGCTCTGATTGCATGGTACGGAATGGAAGGATTTATACTCCTTGCAGAGAGCCGGTCGTTTGCCTTCTTTTAGAGAGTCGTTGAGACCACCTGGAGGTTGACCTGTGTATTTGCGGGTCACCTGAGTGGTGCAAATGGGTGTGGAAGTTCCTTGTAGCAGTTCCAAGAAGTCTCCACACCCATTTGCACCACTCAGGTGACCCCCAAATACACATATAAACCTCCAAGTGGCCTCAACGACTCTCTAAAAGAAGGCAAACGACCGGCTCTCTGCAAGGAGTATAAATCCTCCCATTCCTCCCCCCCCCGTCCACTCAGAGCTGAAGAAGCTTCTGGGATGAGAAGCGAAACCTCTTCAAAGAGAAAGTCCAGTTGCCTCTTGACGAAAGCCCCTTTGGGACAACCCTGACCTGGGGGACGGAGATTGTCACAAGAGCTCTGCCCTGGGGACAGCCCCCCCTCCCTCCGCTCGGATTTCGGCCCCGGAGCCTCACCTGGCGATTTCGCACTTGCTGACGTCCAGCCCCCGTTTGGGCATGAAGCCCATCCCCCGCTGGGGCTCCTTGCTGCTGTAGGTGCTCAGGTAGTGGACGTAAGGCGCCTCGTCCGTGATCTCGAAGTAGCGGATGCTGCTGTCCCCCTGCGGGGAAGGAGGCCGGGGTCTCAGTCCGGGGGGGGGGCGGCCACCCACCCCTCCCAGCTCTCTGCCCCAGAGGGAGGGGAGGAAGTTCCTCCCAAGCCAGCCAAGACATTTTGCGAATATCTTCCTTCCTCCTTCCTCCCTCCTTCCCTCTCTCCTTCCTTCCATCCTCCCTCCCACTTCCTCCCTCCCTCCCTCTTTCCTTCCTTCCTTCCATCCTCTCTCCCTCCATCCTTCCCTCTCTCCTTCCTTCTATCCTCCCTCCCTCTTTCTCCCTCCCTCCTTCCTTCTATCCTCTCTCCCTCCCTCTCTTCCTTCCTTCTATCCTCCCTCCCTTTCTCCCTCCCTTCTTCTATCCTCCCTCCTTCCTTCCTTCCATCCTCCCTCCCTCCCTCCTATCCTCCCTCCCTACTTCTCCCTCCCTCCTTCCTTCCTTCCATCCTCTCTCTCCCTCCATCCTTCCTTCTATCCTCCCTCCCTCTTTCTCCCTTCCTCCTTCCTTCCTTCCATCCTCTCTCCCTCCCTCCCTCCTATCCTCCCTCCCTTTTTCTCCTTCCCTCCTTCCTTCTATCCTCCCTCCCTTTCTCCCTCCCTTCTTCTATCCTCCCTCCTTCTCCCTCCCTCCTTCCTTCCTTCCATCCACCTCCCTCCATTTCCTTCCTTCCCTTTCTCCCTCCCTCTCCCCTTACTTGCTTCTATCCTCCCTTCCTCCCTCTCTCCTTCCCATCCACCTCTCCCTCCCTCCCTCCCTCCCTCCATTCCCTTTATCCTCCCTCCATTACCTTCCTTCCATCCATCCACCCACCCTCTTCCTTCCATCCTTTCCTTCCTTCGTCCCACCCACCCCCTGCCTCCTCCTCCCTTCCATCCTTCTTTTTCTCCTTCCCCCCTCCTCCCTCCCTTCCCTCCTCCCTCCCTCTCTTCCTTTCTTCCTTTCCTTCCTGGGCAGCTGTCCAGATTCAAGAGCAGAGAAGGGCATCCGGTGGGGGAAAGCGTGCTCACACAAAGCTCCCGTCTGCAGTGCTTAACAGGTGTGCGAGAAGAGGCTTTGAGAGTGCACGGACGCTCACCCCCGTCTCTTGGCAACTCTTTCACGGGTGTGCAAAAAGTTGCTTGAGAGGGCAAGGGTGCACACACACACCCTCATCCCTTTGCAACTCCTGAACGCGGGTGTAAAACAGTGCTTTGAAGAGCACACAGATGCTCACACACGCCCTCTCTTTGCAACTCCTTCACGAGTGTGCCAAACATTGCCCTGAGATGCGCATGGATGCGCGCACCCCATCTCTTTACTCCCTCATGAGTGTGCAAATCAGAGCTTGGAGATTGCATGGATGTGGGCACGCCCCACCCATCTGCAACTCTTGAGGGAGCCGGCTCTGTTTGCGCACCAAAAGCACCTTTTCGCCTTCTGAATCTGAAAGGGGAAGCACAGGGTCCCGTCCCCCCCGAGGAATAACACCCCCCCCCTCGCTGGGTGCCCCCTATTCTGTGATACACCCCCCCCAAAAAAAACCCATCACCCCTGCAAGTTGCATTTATGAGCTATTCTGGATAAGCAAA
The DNA here is from genome assembly GCF_947247035.1 of Vipera ursinii. Classification (NCBI taxonomy): domain Eukaryota; kingdom Metazoa; phylum Chordata; class Lepidosauria; order Squamata; family Viperidae; genus Vipera; species Vipera ursinii. The sequence goes on along the minus strand of NC_139512.1, from coordinate 357,568,419 downwards.
ATTACAACGAAGCTGCAGCGGGCAAGGATGATGGGACTTGGGGTCCAACCTCTTCGGAGGACGCATGCCGAATTGGGTGGCTCCGAATTCAAAATCCACCCCTGCCCACCCCCCCCATTTGTCATTTGCCTCTCTTGGCGGGATTCCTTCAGAAATAACTGGATGTTTTGGTCCCCGCGTTTCGAGAAGCACAACGTTCCAGGAATGAGACTGATTTCCGGTGTGTGTGTGTGTGTTGTTGTTGTTGTAAAAGTTACACAGGTCCCACCCACCCGGATCTCAGCTCTGCAGGGCGTGTTAAGAAAGGAAAGGTAGCAGAGGAGGGAAGAGGTATAGGCCGACCTTTGGCGCCAAGATTTAAAAGTATTATTATTATTATTGGCTGGAGAGGGGAACTGGCAGAGGGGTGTGTGTGGGGGGGGGGTTTCTGGCTATCCCACTCCCCAAATCCCTGGGGGAAAGTTAAACTTCCTCCCCTGTTGACCTACCTTTCCGCACAGGTAGACTATGCTGGAATCAGGGTCGTAAAAGGGCAGGAGAACCCCGTTGCTGGTGTCCATCTCCTGCAGGGCGATGGGCTCCTCAAAGTTCTTCTGCAAAGCCAGGAAAGGAGTCAGGACACCCCCCCCAGACACTCCAAGACCCATGTGCACACAGCTGGGGGAGGACCCAGGCTGGCACCTCCCCCTCCAGCCCCCCCTCCACAATTCCAACCCCTGGATTCATCCAGGATGATGATGATGTCAGTTTTAGCCCAAACCCTCCAGAAGGGCCACATCCTTGGCCTATCCCAAGGAATAGAACCGAGGGATTCCCCCAGAGGACATCTAGTCTGACCTCTCCCTGATCTCCCTCCTCTTCGCCTCATGCATGCTAACACGCCTCTCCTCCCTCAGCTGAGCTGCAGTGCCCCATGGGCTACGCCAGGGGGAATTCTGGGAGTTGAAGTCCACAGGTCTTAAAAGTAGCCAAGATGGAAGACCCCCTGGGCTGCACAGACTACATCAGGGGTCTTCCAACTTGGCCCTTTTATGACGTGTGGATTTCAACTCCCAGGATTCCTCAACCAGACACAATTCCTCAATTCTGGGAGTTGAAGTCCATACGTGGAAGACCCCTGTTTTAAAGCATCCTGGCTGAGGAATTCTGGGAGTTGAAGTCCACAAGCCATCAAAGGGCCAAGTGGGAAGACCCCTGTCTTAAAGCATCCTGGCTGAGGAATTCTGGGAGTTGAAGTCCACCAGTCATAAAAGGGCCAAGTGGGAAGATTCCTGGATTCCTAGTCCATTTCTAGCCCCCCCCCATTTTAGAATGCCCCCATCCTTTTTTTTTGCAGCCCCCTGCCCAGGAACACAGCACACCCCCATGCTTCCCTCCATCCTTCCTCCACCCCAGAAATCCACAGCAATCGGACTCTGGGAACCGGGCATTGTCCAGGGATGGACTGAGCAGTCAGAACTGGAAGTCAAATCAACTTGAAGCCCAAGCCTTGGTGACCTCTTCAACTTCCCAGCTAAGCTTTTTGGCCCTGGGATCACCTGGTGGCCTCCCATCCAAATGTTAACTGCTGAAGCCTGTGGAGTCAAGGTGGGTGAGGTGGTGCCCTCTGGTGTGCAATCAGAATCCTGCAGTTGTTAAATTAGTCACACGGTCGTTAAGTGAATCCGGCATCCCCCTCCATGGACTTTGCTTGTCAGAAGGTCGCAAAAGGGGATCACGTCACACACACCCCCGGGACGCGGCGACCATCATAAATATGAGTCGGTTGCCAAGCTTGTCTGAATTTTGATCACGTGGGCCTGGGGATGTTGCGACAGTCGTTAAGTGTGAAAAATGCGACGTCGCTTTTTTCAGTGCCGTTGTAACTTTGAGCGGCCACTAAACAAAGCGCTGTAAGACGAGGACCACCTGTCCTTATTTTAATAAATTAGCTCAACTCGATGCTTGGTTTCAATATCTTTGCAGGACTGACTTTCAGGTGTGTGTGTGTGTGTGTGTAAATTTGATGATGACTTTCAGGAGCCTTTGCAGCACTGACTTCTATGTGTGAGCGTGCAAATTTGTGTGTATGTAAATCTGTGGCTCCGTTTTAGCACTTTTGCAGCACTGACTTCCATGGGAATCTGTGTGTGTGTGTGTATTGTGTAAATTTGTCTCTGTGTATAAATTTATGACTCAGTTTCAGGATCTTTGCAGTACTTTCATGGGGATCCGTTTGTGTCTGTGTACCTGTGTGTGTAAAATCGATGCTCAGTCTACAATCTTTGTAGCATAGACTTCCGTGGGGATCTGTTTGTGTGTGTGTGTGTGTTGTGTTAATTCTGTCTGTGTGTAAAAAAATTATGCCTCAGGATCTTTGTAGCACTTTCATGGGGATCTGTTTGTGTCTGTGTGCTTGTGTGTGTGTGTGTGTGTGTGTGTGTGTGTGTGCAAATTCGATGCTCAGTCTCAGGATCTTTGTGGAACACACTTCCATGGGGTTCGGTTTGTGTGTGTCTGTGTGTAAATTTGTAAGTTTCATGCTCAGTCTCATGATCTTTGTAGCACAGACTTCCATGGGTATCTGCTGTGGTGTCTGTGTGTAGACGTGTGTGTAAATTCGATGCTCAGTCTCACAATCTTCGTAGCACAGACTTCCATGGGTGTCTGTTTGTGTGTGCCTGTGTGTGTAAATTCGATGCTCAGTCTCAGGACCTTTGCAGGACCGACTCATGGCGTGTGCATGCATGTGCACGCGTGTTCTGGACTTGGTGCATGTGGGAACGCCCACCCCCTTGCTCCTGCCTGTGGGCGTCCATCCTCCTGCGACGTCCCCTGCCCGAATGTGGCCCCTGGCCTGCCCCCCAGAAACAGGAGGGGGAGTTGGGCAGGGCAATGCCCAGGTTCCCAGATGTGGGTCCGGGGGGGGGTCCACACCATGCAGCCCTACTACCGGGTCCCAGAGTCCCAGCTCCCGCTGGCTCATGCGGGTGAACCCCGTGGTGAAGATCTGTCCTTCGCGGGTAAAGATGGCGCGCATGGGCCTCATCCCTTCGTGGGCCGCCAACCTCTCCTGGCAGACGGGAAAGAGAGCGTTACGGGGCCGGCCGGGGCACAGAGAAGCTGGCTGGCCAGAGGGGCAAAGAAGAGGAAAGGCCAGGGGCACAGACACACACACACCCCTCAAGCCAAAATTGGGCAACTATGGCAACTTTATGATTTGTGGACTTCAACTCCCAGAATTCCTGAGCCAGCCAGCTCAGGAATTCTGGGAGTTAAAGTCTACCTATCTTAAAGCATGCCAGGTGGGGAATTCTGGGAGTTGAAGTCTACCTATCTTACAGCATGCCAAGGGGGGAATTCTGGGAGTGGAAGTTCACTTATCTTAAAGCATGCCGGCTGGGGAATTCTGGGAGTTGAACTGTATTTGCTAGCTCTGTATTTCCTGTAATGTAAGCTGCCCAGAGTTGCTTTGGACAACAAAACAGGCAGCATGTCGAATTTAAGAAGTGCCATGAAGTAAAATAAAGTAATAAAATACAAGGTGAAAAAAAAAAGAATTTATAACATAATATAAAATAAATAAGATATAAAAAATAATGAGGAAATGAGATGAAATAAAACAAAATGAAACAAATAGAGTAAATGAAACATATGACATCAAACGAACGAATAAATAATAATAGTAAAACATAAAACAAACGAAGTGTAAACAAGATAAGGCATCGAAACAGAAAACAAACGACAAAAATAAAATGAAATGAAACATCTAATAACCAAATGAATAAAACGCAAAATAAAACAATAAAGCAAAATGTAAAACAAAGCAAGAAATTAAATTATAAAATAAAACGTAATAAAATAAAAAACCATGAAATAAAATCAAATTATTATTATTATTATTATTATTATTATTATTATTATTATTATTATTATTATTATTATTATTATTAACAACAACAACAATAAATAATAATAATAATAATAATAATAATAATAATAATAATAATAATAATAATAATAATAATAATAATAATAATGTAAAAGGAGAGATGCCCTGGCCATTTTTGCAGTTCTATTTTTTGTAGGTTGAGCAAACGGCTGTCCTCTCTTGACCTGCCCCCCCACCTAGAATTCGGGGGGGATCCCCCTTTGCTTTCGGCCACCTTTCTGCTCCTCTTCTCCTCCTGTGGAGTCAAAGGTCAAGATATCCTTGCGTAGCCCCCCCATGCACCCCTTCTTCTCCACCGCCCACCCCGGAGACCCCAGGCGTGGGCTGCCCCAGTGGACGCCCGCCGTCCATACCAAATCCCAGAGGGCCAGCTGCCGCTCGCTCATCTTGCTGAAGCCGGTGGTGAAGACGCGGCCATCGGCCAGAAAGATGGCCCGGACGGGGCGTGCCCCCTCGTGGGGCTTGAGGGTCTCCTGGGGGCAACGGTTAGTGGGTTAGATCACACAGACACGGCAACCACAAAGCATTCGTACGGTGTTTCTCAACCTCGTCCCCTTTAGCACGGGTGGACTTCAACTCCCAGAATTCCCCCCGGCTGGCTGGGGAATCCTGGGAGTTGAAGTCCACGGGTCTTAAAAGAGGGGTCTTCCAACTTGGCCCTTTGATGACTTGGGGACTTCAACTCCCAGAATTCCTCAGCCAGGATGCTTGAAGACGGGCACGCGTGCCTGGCTGAGGAATTCTGGGAGTTGAAGTCCACCAGTCCTAAAAGAGCCAAGTTGGAAGACCCCTGTCTTAAAGCATCCTGGCTAAGGAATTCTGGGAGTTGAAGTCCACAGAAGATCCCTGTCTTAAAGCATCCTGGCTGAGGAATTCTGGGAGTTGAAGTCCACAAGTCATCAAAGGGCTAAGTTGGAAGATCCCTGGCTTAAACGTTCCAAGGTTGCATATCTCTAGTGTAGCCCATGGGGCACTGCAGCTCAGCTGAGGGGGAGAGGCGTGTTAGAATGCATGAGGCGAAGAGGAGGGAGATCAGGGAGAGGTCAGACTAGATGTCCTCTGGGGGAAATCCCTCGGTTCCATTCCTCAGGATAGGCCAAGGATGTGGCCCTTCGGGAGGGTTTGGGTTAAAACTGACATCATCATCATCGTGGATGAATCCGGGGGGTTGGAATTGTGGGGGGGGGCTGGAGGGGGAGGTGCCAGCCTGGGTCCTCCCCCCACTGTGTGCACATGGGTCTTGGAGTGTCTGGGGGGCGGGTCCTGACTCCTTTCCTGGCTTTGCAGAAGAACTTTGAGGAGCCCTTCGCCCTGCAGGAGATGGACACCAGCAACGGGGTTCTCCTGCCCTTTTAAGACCCTGATTCCAGCATAGTCTACCTGTGTGGTAGACTAGAGAATTCTGGGAGTTGAAGTCCACCCCTCTTAAAGTGGATGAGGTTGAGAAAACACCGTAGATTAAACCATTTAGTAGAGGTCAGTCACCCCAAAGCACCCCAAAAGAAAGCAGACCCCCTTTAATGGTACGGACGCCTACAACCGCCTGCCTGGCGCTTCACCAGTGGGACTGAAGCTCCTGTCTACCTCGGAGAAAGGGAGCAGCCATACAGATGGGGAAGATGGGAACTGTAGTCTAATTCATTGGTTTGGACAAGAGGATTTAACCAAGCCGGGATGGAGCACAGCTTCATTTTATTCCTGAAAGTTAGGTTATTTCTGTGCCGATTCGGACAGTGGCGCCCGAGTTTACTGTTGAATTTAGCACGTCTGGCAGGGATGGTTATAGGCATGGAGTCAAAAAAGGCAAGATGGCGGCTGCCACCAAGCAAAGGGACCCCCTCCCTTTGTTGTTTTGGTTGCCATCTTGACTTTTCTGACCTCTGAGAAAGGTCTGGACTGTCCATTTAATCCCGTCGCCAGCAGAGTAAGATCAAACTAGGATCAAAATAAGCCAGCAGAGTCACCAGGATCAGTAAAATGCAGAATTCTCCACCCAAGCTGGGAGAATGAAGTTAACTAAACCGCTTGAGAGAGTCATTCCCCAGCAGCTGCAGCGCCTTTATTTCCAAATGTTATCTGGGAAATCAGAGAGTTGGCTTGGAGTATCCACAGAGAAGAAGCTGGGGGATTCTGGGAGTGGAAGCCCACCCCTCTTAAAGCATGCCGGCTGGGGGATTCTGGGAGTGGAAGCCCACCCCTCTTAAAGCAGGCTGGCTGGGGAATTCTAGGAATTAATGTCCTCCCTTCTTAGAGCAAGCTGGCTGGGGGATTCTGGGAGTGGAAGTCCACCCCTCTCAAAGCCTGCTGGCTGGGGATTCTGGAAGCGGAAGTCCATCCCTTTTAAGGTTGGAAACACTGGTCTGAACCACCCAGAGCAGGGGTAGGCCACCTTGGCTCTTTGATGACTCGTGGACTTCAACTCCCAGAATTCCTGAGCCAGCCACGCTGAGGAGAAATGGAGAGGTTTCCAAGCTGAGCCACACTAGCTGAGGAATTATTATTATTTTTTATTATTATTAATTTTATTTATATGCCGCCCTTCTCCCGAAGGACTCAGGGCGGTGAACAGGGTGTTGAAGTCCACAAGGTATGAAGGGGCCACAGTTTCCCCATGCTGGCTCAGGAATTCTGGGAGTTGAAGTGCACAAGTCATGAAGGGGCCATAGTTCCCCCTTAATGGCTCAGGAATTCTGGGAGTTGATGTCCACCAGTCATGAAGGGGTCATAGTTTCCCCATGCTGGCTCAGCTATTCTGGGAGTTGAAGTCCACCAGTCATGAAGGGGTCATAGTTCCCCCATGCTGGCTGAGGAATTCTGGGAGTTGAAGTCCACAAGTCATGAAAGGGCCATAGTTCCCCCATGCTGGCTCAGGAATTCTGGGAGTTGAAGTCCACAAGTCATGAAGGGGCCATAGTTCCCCCTTAATGGCTCAGGAATTCTGGGAGTTGAAGTCCACCAGTCATAAAAGGGTCATAGTTTCCCCATGCTGGCTCAGCTATTCTGGGAGTTGAAGTCCACCAGTCATGAAGGGGCCACAGTTCCCCCATGCTGGCTCAGGAATTCTGGGAGTTGAAGTCCACAAGTCATGAAGGGGTCATAGTTCCCCCATGCTGTCTCAGGAATTCTGGGAGTTGAAGTCCACCAGTCATGAAGGGGTCATAGTTCCCCCATGCTGGCTCAGGAATTCTGGGAGTTGAAGTCCACAAGTCATGAAGGGGCCACAGTTCCCCATGCTGGCTCAGGAATTCTGGGAGTTGAAGTCCACAAGTCATGAAGGGGCCACAGTTCCCCATGCTGGCTCAGGAATTCTGGGAGTTGAAGTCCATGAGTCATAAAAGAGCCAAGGTTGCCTACCTCTGACCCAGAGGATGCCAAACGAAGGAAGAAAAACTTGCCTCTACCCCACATGCTGGGGGCAGGTAAGGCAGTCCCCACCACCACCCACCACCCCGGTCGGTCTGACTCACAGCCACAACCAGGTGCTGCCGGGGGTCGATGATGCGCAGGTGCTTGTCCTTGCAAGTGGTCACAATCTGGCTGCCGTTGCGGTTCCAGCACACGTTGTAAATGACATCCGTGTGCAGGTCGTCCAGCGTCAGCAGCGCCTCCCCGGTGCCCACGTTCCACAGCATGATCACGTTGTCCCCCCCTGTTCAGAGAGGCCATCAGGACACAGTAAAAGGACCCCGGTCGCCCAACCCCCCCCCACCCCCTTCACCGTCCCATTTCAGGTAGTCCTCAACTTACGACCGCAATCGAGCCCGACCTTTCTGATGCTAAGTGAAACAGCTGAGAAGTGGGTTGTGCCCCATTTTGCCACCTTCCTTGCCAGGGCTGTTAAGTGAACCCCCTGCAGTTTTTTAAGTTAATAACACGGTCCTTAAGTGAATATGCCTCCCCCCCACACCCCCGATTGACTTTGTCAGAAGGTTGCAAAAGAGGATCGCCTGACCCCCGGGACCGTCATAAGTACGAGTCAGTTACTCAAGCGTGCGAATTTTGACCACGTAACCCACGGGGATGTTGCAATGGCCGTGTGAAAAATGATCATAAATGGCTTTTTTTCCAGTGCCGTTGTGTAATAATAATAATAAAGTTGGAAGGGACCTTGGAGGTCATCTAGTCCAACCCCCTGCTCAGGTAGGAAACCCTACACTATTTCGGACAAATGGCTGTCCAGTCTCTTCTTAAAAACTTCCAGTGTTGGAGCATTCACAGCTTCTGGAGGCAGGTTCTTAATAATAATAATAATAATAATAATAATAATAATAATAATAATAATAATAATAATAATAATAATAATAATAATAATAATAATAATGTTGGAAGGGACCTTGGAGGTCATCTAGTCCAACCCCCTGCTCAGGCAGGAAACCCTGTACCATTTCAGACCAACGGCTGTCCAGTCTCTTCTTAAAAACTTCCAGTGTTGGAGCATTCACAGCTTCTGGAGGCAAGGAGTTCCACTGGTTAATTGCTCTCACCGTCAGGAAGTTTCTCCTTAGTTCTAGGTTGCTTCTCTGCTTGACTAGTTTCCATCCGTTGTAACTTGAATGGTCACTAAACAAATCGTTGTAAGCCGAGCACTGCCTGTAATTTCGCCTCATTGCTCCAACCGGAGCAGGACGCGTTCATTCCTGTTGTGAGTTGAGTGTGCATTTTAATTTTAGTCTGTATACTTATATTAGGTGCTTTTCATATTTTATTTTTTATTTATTTTATTTTAATTCCATTTATATCCCGAGTCGCTTCAAAACCAGAGGAACAGCAGGTAAATTTTGTAACAACAACAAAAATAATATTGGTGGCTGGCTATTAACCGTCTACTTTCCCCAGCCGAAGAGGAGGTTGCTTCGGCCTCTCACGTAACCAAAATGAAGCTGGAAAAACAGAAGGGGTGCAGGAACACTGGGAGCCATCCGGGAGAGAGAAGGGAAAATTTGGGCAGTTTTTAAGGCCAGGCTGGCTGGGGGATTCTGGGAGTTGTAGTCCACCCATCGTCAAGTGGCCCAGGTCGAGAAATTCTGGACTAAGGATGGGTGCTCCATCTTTGGGGGTTTTAAAGAAGGGATCAGACAGCCGTTGGTCTCTAGAATGATATAGGACCTCCTGCTTGAGCAGGGGGTTGGACTAGATGACCTCCAAGGTCCCTTCCAACTCCATTATTGCGTGTTCTGATTATCTTTAAGATCCTGCCCAGGTCACATCTGGAAAGATTTATTATGGGCTTTATCATGCTATATTTACCCCTTGCCCATTAGTCATGATATATTTTTGTAGGGTTGTTAATTTTTCCCCCTGTGTATTGTGTGTTTGTGTTGTCCAATGCCAAGAATCACCCCGCCTGAGTCGAGCAGCCTTTTATAAATCCTGAATCCATCCATCCACCCATTCAATAAAAATTAAAAATAGATAAGCAGACTAAGTGACTGCAATTTTTCTATGTTGGGAAAGGAAGAGGAAAGCCCGGACAAATTAACCTGGGAAGACTCAAGACGGTCTTTTTCCTTTAAAGGAAGGAGTTAAGATTCTAGTCCCTATCGAATTCCAGGGTTGGGGGGACTCAGACAGCCATTCCTGATGATGCTTCCAAGGCAAAAGCATTCAGCTTCCCACTTACATACGCCAGGTAGATGGGTGTTTCTCAACAAGACAACTCTAAGATGGGTGGACTTCAACTCCCAGCTTTGGGATCTGGCTGGGGAATTCTGGGAGTTGCCAGAATTTCAGTTGCCAAAGTTGAGATAGAGCATTCTTTATGCGTGGACTTCAACTCCCCGAATCCTTTGCAATGACTGTGCTGGCTGGGGAATTCTGGGAGTTGAATTCTACCCATCTTAAAGGTTGCTGAGGTTGAGAAACACTGGCTTTCCCCCGAGGAACTGCATCCCAACGGGGGTCCCCAGGGTGGGTGGAGAGGGTCTTACCTGCGCTGAGTAAAACGTTGCGGGCCGTGGGGTGCCAGGTTAGGATGCCCACCCGCTTGGAATGCCCTTCTAGGGTCACCACCGGCTCTGTCAGGTTCCGCATGGGCAGGAAATCCGGAATCTGCCAGACCTGGAGGGAGAGAAAAGGGTCTTCGGGTCAAGTGAGAACTTGGCTAAAAGTCGCCAAAAACTAACCAACGAGAGAAGCAACCTTAGGACTAAGGAGGAATTTCCCGACAGTGAGAACGATTAACCAGTGGAACTCCTTGCCTCCAGAAGCGGTGAATGCTCCAGCACTGGAAGCTTTTAAGAAGAGACTGAAATGGTATAGGGTTTCCTGACTGAGGAAGGGGTTGGACTAGATGACCTCCAAGGTCCCTTCCGACTTTACTATTAGTAACAACCTGCCTCCAGAAGCGGTGAATGCTCCAACACTGGAAGTTTTTAAGAAGAGACTGGACAGCCATTTGTCTGAAATGGTATAAGGTTTCCTGCCTGAGCAGGGGGTTGGACTAGATGACCTCCAAGGTCCCTTCCATCATCTTCATCATCATCGTCGTCGTTGTATTGTTGTTGTTATTGTTGTTGTAACAACAGACAGGTTAAGTCCCAATTGATCCCAAAACTTCGATGGCTAAGCCAGGCAGTGGTTAAGTGAGTTTTGCCCCATTTTATGACTGTTTTTAAGTGAGTCACTGCAGTTGTTAAGTCAGTAACACGGTGGTTAAGTGAGTCTGATTTCCCCACTTTGCTTATCAGAAGGTGGCCCCAGGAGACTGCGACCGTCATAACTACGAGTCAGTTGCCCCTCGTTCTGAATCTTGATCACGTGACCACGGGGATGCCACAATGGTCGTAAGGGTGAAAAACGGCCATAAATCACCTGTTTCACGGCTGCTGTAACTTCACTCACTGAATCAATGGCTGTAAATCAAGGACTCCCCGTATAAAGGATAACAACATCCAATATAAAATTAAATCAAATCATAAAATCAAATCATAAAAGAATAAATAATATTAAAATGTAAAATCAAATGAAATCAAGTGGAATAAAGTCAAACCATAAAATAAAATATAAAATCAAAATTTTTTTTATAAAATCAAATAACAAAATAAAAGAAAATAGAAAAAAGTAAAATCAAATAAGATCAATAAAATCATAAAAAATCAATAAAATCAAATAAAAGAAAATAGAAAAAAGTAAAATCAAATAAAATCAATAAAATCATAAAATCAGTAAAATAAAATCAATAATAAAATACAATAAAATCAAATGTAAAATAAGATATATAAAATAAAAAAATCAAATAAAATCAATACAATAAAATATAATAAAATAAAAAAAGCAAATAAGATCAATAAAATCATAAAAAATCAAATAAAATCAGTAAAATAAAATCAATAATAAAATACAATAAAATCAAATGTAAAATAAGATATATAAAATAAAAAAAGCAAATAAAATCAATACAATAAAATACAATAAAATTAAAAAAATCAAATAAGGTCAATAAAATCATAAAAAATCAAAATCAATAAAATAAAATCAGTCATAAAATACAATAAAATCAAATGTAAAATAAGATATATAAAATAAAATAATAAGATAAAATCAATAAAATAATAAAAAATACAATACAATAAAATAATAAAAAATAAATACAATAAAATAATAATAAAATAAAATAAACCACCAACAGCTCTTAAAAAAACAATCCACAGGCAGCAGATAACCTCCACCCCTTGAACAGGCCTTCCTGAAGGCCAGCAGTGAAATGGTCAGCCCACTTTCCTGAGGCAGGGAGTTCCAAAGTCACAAGAAATCCTTTTCTGCTCTCTTAACCCAGAGCTTCTACATACACGGAAGCTGACAATGGTCTCATTCCCTACAAACATTCCTTCGGCAGATTTCGCACCCCTGCCCATAGCGCAAGCTTTGCCCACCCCCAGAAAGCCTGATTGCATCCCAGTTTCTTTTGTTAAGAGGCCACAGAAGCGTCAAGATGAGCCCCAGGCCGGATGCCCCTTCAAGGAGGGTCCGTGCAACATTAGGAACGCGGTTACTCTTTGCTTATCCCACTCGCTACGATCCTGGGATCACTTGGTAGCCTCCGCTCCAATCCCCCTGATCCTGCTTAGCTTATCCGGAGTTAGCAGGGTGAGGCCATCCGCATCACATGCAGATAAAAATAGAAATATATCAGCAGCTGTTTTGATTTTTTCCCCCCACCTTTTCTTCACACCTGGAGTTGCGAAACAGACTGGACCCCTTGCCTGTACCTCCGAGTCTCTTCTGCCCCAATTAAAAAAAAATTACTTAATCTTTTTAAAATATTTGAGCATGGCCCTCCTGCTCATTTGCCTGAAAGAGAGCTGCTGGAGACTTGAACTCCGGTCTCAGAGGGTGGGGCCAGCCCTCAGACATCGCCAACCTGCTGCCCCTCAGACCCATCAGGAATTCGGGAGTTGGACACCCAGCACATCAGAACATGGGAACTAACTGTGGTTTGAAGAAGACACTTCAGACCGTGACCAAATTTATGCTGGGGAATTCTGGGAGATGACGTCCACCCATCTTAAAGGAAGCTGATTGGGGGATTCTGGGAGTTGAAGTCCTCCCCTCTTAAAGCCTGCTGGCTAGGGAATTCTGGGAGATGAAGAACACCCCTCTTAAAGCCTGCTGGCTGGGGGATTATGGGAGTTGAAGTCCACCCCTCTTAAAGCATGCTGGCTGGGGGATTATGGGAGTTGAAGTCCACCCCTCTTAAAGCATGCTGGCTGGGGGATTATGGGAGTTGAAGTCCTCCCCTCTTAAAGCAGGCTGGCTGGGGGATTATGGGAGTTGAAGTCCACCCCTCTTAAAGCAGGCTGGCTGGGGGATTATGGGAGTTGAAGTCCTCCCCTCTTAAAGCAGGCTGGCTGGGGGATTATGGGAGTTGAAGTCCACCCCTCTTAAAGCAGGCTGGCTGGGGGATTATGGGAGTTAAAGTCCTCCCCTCTTAAAGCAGGCTGCCTAGGGGATTATGGGAGTTGAAGTCCACCCCTTTTAAAGCAGGCTGGCTGGGGGATTCTGGGAGTTGAAGTCCACCCCTCTTAAAGCAGGCTGGCTGGGGGATTCTGGGAATGGAAATCCATTTTATAATTGCTTCTTTTTTAAAAAAAATGTTTTAACTGTTCTAACTTATAAATCTGAAGTGCTTTTAATTCTGCGTGTGACCAGCCATACGCTAAATAAATAAATAAATTGGGAATTCTGGGAATTGACATCTATCGCTCTTAAAGCATGCCGGCTGGGGAATTGTGGGTGTTGAAGTCCTCCTGTCTTAAAGCACAGTGGCTGAGGAATTCTGGGACTGGAAGTCCAGCCACGTTAAGATTGCCATGGTTGAGAACCCCACCCCACCCTTGTGAGACAGCTGTGTCCTTAGAAAAGTTCAATTCTCACATGTCCCATCCTTTTAAGTGCCTCCGTCAACAGTTGTGCTGGTGGCACAACAAAATCGGAGTGGGGCTGGGGTAGCTTTGAACATGTGTGCCCCCCACCCCCAGGGTGCTGTTTCCAGCAAAGACACTTTTCCATTCCAGCCAAAGTGTTGGCTCTTGGCACAAAGGAAGAGGGGAAAGTGCGCCAGTGTGTTTGTGTCTCTCTCTTTCTGTGTGTGTGTGTGTGTGTGTGTGTGTGTGTGTGTAGCTGCCCATCCCATCCTCCTCTTGGCCTATGGCACGGAAGGCTCTATTCTTAGGTGCTGACTCCCCGCTGCTATAATTAGCCCCAAATGCTGCCTCATGGCCCCGGAAAAGATGCCAGCTTCCCGCCAGGGCCTGCAGTCCGAAGCCCACCCCTTGGCCAGCCGCCCCCACGGAGGGGAAATGGTTCCTCTCTCCTTTGGTGCCAACGGAGAAGGGGGCAGAGGATGGGACGCCTTGGACCCACCACACTGGACACTGAGGACAATTAACCAGTGGAACAGAAGTTGCCACCAGAAATCGTGAGTGCTCCGTCCTTGGAGGATTTTAAGAAGAGGCTGGACAGTCACTTCTCTGAGATGGTATAGGTTCTCTTGGGTGAGCAGGGGGCTGGACTAGAAGACCTCCAAGGTCCCTTCCAGCTCTATTCTATTCTATTCCATTCCATTCCATTCCATTCCATTCCTTATTCTATTCTATTCTATTCTATTCTATTCTATTCTATTCTATTCTATTCTATTCTATTCTATTCTATTCTATTCTATTCTATTCTATTCATTTCTAATTCTATTCTATTCTATTCTATTCTATTCTATTCTATTCTACTGTACTCTATTCTATTTTCTATTCTATTCTATTCTATTTTATTCTGTTCTGTTCTACTCTATATTTCTCTTTCTCTTTCTCTTTCTCTTTCTATTCCTTATTCTATTCTATTCTATTCTATTCTATTCTATTCTATTCTATTCTATTCTATTCTATTCTCTATTCTATTCTATACTCTATTCTATTCTATTCTCTATTCTATTCTATGCTATTTTCTATTCTATGCTATTTTCTATTCTATGCTATTCTATTCTATTCTCTATTCTATTCTATGCTATTTTCTATTCTATGCTATTTTCTATTCTATTCTATTCTATTCTATTCTATTCTATTCTCTATTCTATTCTATGCTATTTTCTATTCTATGCTATTTTCTATTATATGCTATTCTCTATTCTATTCTGTTCTGTTCTGTTCTGTTCTGTTCTGTTCTGTTCTATTCTATTCTTTGTTCCTCTATTCTATTCTATTCTATTCTATTCTATTCTATTCTATTCTATTCTATTCTATTCTATTCTATTCTATTCTATTCTATTCTATGTTTATTCTATTCTATATTCTATTCTATTCTATATTCTATTCTATTCTATTCTATTCTATTCTTCTATTCTATGTTTATTCTATTCTATATTCTATTCTATATTCTATTCTATTCTATTCTATTCTATTCTATTCTATTCTATTCTATTCTACTCTATTCTATTCTATGTTTATTCTATTCTATATTCTATTCTATTCTATTCTATTCTATTCTATTCTATTCTATTCTATTCTATTCTATTCTATTCTATTCTATTCTATTCTATTCTATTCTATATTCCTATTCTATTCTATTCCATTGCAAATTCTATTCTATTCTATTCTACCCCCTTTCAGGGCTGACTAACTGCTTCTGATGTTCTGCAGTGCTAGGACGGTGCCCGGCTGCCCCTGCAGAGCTTGGACAAATTCCCAGGACTCTCATTCAGCTGGGAAACGTTTGGCTGGCTCAGCAATTTCGGGATTCTCCCAGCTCTGGGTTGGGGTGGGGCTGCAGGGAGGGAAGGAAAAACTGCTGTTGGATTTTTTTCCCTCTGGAAAATGTCTGCAAGTGCAAAGTCTTGGTTTCCCCAGCCGAGGAAGAGGCTGGCGCACTGCAGGGACTGGATTGGAAAGAGGCAAAGAGGGGGACATCGGGGTCCCTTTTGGGCAACAAAGGATGCCGGGCCACCCTCTGGCATCCAATCTTAAAGCAGGCTAGCTGGGGGATTCTGGGACTGGAAGCCCGCCCCTCTTAAAGCATGCAGGCTGGGGGATTCTGGGAGAGGAAGCCCACCCCTCTTAAAGCAGGCTGGCTGGGGGATTCTGGGAGTGGAAGCCCACCCCTCCTAAAGCAGGCTGGCTGGGGGATTCTGGGAGTTGAAGTCCTCCCCTCTTAAAGCAGGCTGGCTGGGGATTCTGGGAGTTGAAGTCCACCCCTCTTAAAGCAGGCTGGCTGGGGGATTATGGGAGTTGAAGTCCACCCCTCTTAAAGCATGCTGGCTGGGGGATTCTGGGAATGGAAGTCCACCCCTCTTAAAGCATGCTGGGTGGGGGATTATGGGAGTTGAAGTCCACCCCTCTTAAAGCAGGCTGGCTGGGGGATTCTGGGAGTTGAAGTCCTCCCCTCTTAAAGCAGGCTGGCTGGGGATTCTGGGAGTTGAAGTCCACCCCTCTTAAAGCAGGCTGGCTGGGGGATTCTGGGAGTTGTCCACCCCTCTTAAAGCATGCTGGCTGGGGGATTCTGGGAATGGAAGTCCACCCCTCTTAAAGCATGCTGGCTGGGGGATTATGGGAGTTGAAGTCCACCCCTCTTAAAGCATGCTGGGTGGGGGATTCTGGGAATGGAAGTCCACCCCTCTTAAAGCAGGCTGGCTGGGGGATTCTGGGAGTTGAAGTCCACCCTTCTTAAAGCAGGCTGGCTGGGGGATTATGGGAGTTGAAGTCCACCCCTCTTAAAGCAGGCTGGCTGGGGGATTCTGGGAGCGGAAGTCCTCCCATCCTAAACCTCCAAGGTGGGGAAACAGCAGCTTCAAGACAGACCCGCAAAGTTCAAGGAACTTGGCTTCTTCTTCAGCCAAGTGGCTCTTTGTGTCTCTGGCCTCATTTCTTTGCTTGCTGCATCTTCCTCCTCCTCCTCCTCCTCCTCATGAATAAGGCACCCAAGGCAGAAAAAAGCTCCCCATCAAACGCAAAAGTGCTTTTTCAAGAGGCCGGAGGCTTGAATCTCCCTAGCCTTCCAATCAAACATGTGAAATTAAATCCCCCCCCCAACTCACAACTGACCCCATAAGAAAAACCAGTCCTGGAGGGAGGTTAAACCTTTTCTTTTCATCAGCTTCCCAAAATGCTCCCCACCCACCCAACCCAGAGGGTCTCCCCAGAGTGCTTTCTAAATCAGCCAACTGCTGCACCCCGTGTGGTCAAAAAAGTCAAGATGGTGACCGCAAAATGCTCACATTTGCCAAAGTGTCTTCACTGCCTCCAATTCTAACCCCTGTTTCGTCAAAAGACCCTAAACCAGAGATAGGCAACCTTGGCTCTTTTATGACTGGTGGACGTCAACTCCCAGAATTCCTGAGCCAACATGAAGGAACTATGGCCCCTTCATGACTTGTGGAGTTCAACTCCCAGAATTCCTCAGCCAACATGAAGGAACTATGGCCCCCTCATGACTTGTGGACTTCCATTCCCAGAATTCCTGAGCCAGCATGGGGGAACTATGGCCCCCTCATGACTTGTGGACTTCAACTCCCAGAATTCCTCAGGCAACATGAAGGAACTATGGCCCCTTCATGACTGGTGGACTTCAACTCCCAGAATTCCTCAGCCAACATGAAGGAACTATGGCCCCTTCATAACTTG
Source organism: Vipera ursinii (assembly GCF_947247035.1). Taxonomy (NCBI): domain Eukaryota; kingdom Metazoa; phylum Chordata; class Lepidosauria; order Squamata; family Viperidae; genus Vipera; species Vipera ursinii. The sequence goes on along the minus strand of NC_139512.1, from coordinate 357,551,385 downwards.
TGGACTTCAATTCCCAGAATTCCTGAGCCAGCATGAGAGAACCATGGGCCCTTTAAGGCTTATGGACTTCAACTCCCAGAATTCCTGAACCAGCATGGGGGAACTATGGCCCCTTCATGACTTCTGAACTTCAACTCCCAGAATTCCTGAACCAGCATGGGGGAACTATGGCCCCTTTATGGCTTATGGACTTCAACTCCCAGAATTCCTGAGCCAGAATGGGGGAACTATGGCTTCCTTCATGACTGGTGGACTTCAACTCCCAGAATTCTTGAGCCAGCATGGGGGAACTATGGCCCCCTCATGACTTGTGGACTTCAACTCCCAGAATTCCTGAGCGAGCATGGGGGAAACCATGGCCCCTTTATGGCTTATGGACTTCAACTCCCAGAATTCCTGAACCAGCATGGGGAAACTATGGCCCCTTCATCGCTTGTGGACTTCAACTCCCAGAATTCCTGAGCCAGCATGGCTCAGCTTGGAAACTTCTCCCTTTCTCCTCAGCATGGCTGGCTCAGGAATTCTGGGAGTTGAAGTTCACAAGTCATAAAAGAGCCAAGGTTGCCTACCCCTGCCGTAAACACAGGTAGTCCCCAACATACAATCGTTCACTTAAGAACGGTGTGAATTAACGATAAGCCCGGTGGTCACCCGATCGCAATTTGTGAGGGTTTTTTTGCCTCGTTTTGGGCAAAACGCGGCCAGAAAATGCCATTGGTCAAGCTGGATTCGCATTCACAACCAGGTCAACTCAACCTTCGACCTCATGACTTGACTTACTGACCTCATTGACCTGTGGGAAAAATTAGTTATAAAGTTGATCGTCTGGTCACGCCAGGACTCAAGACGATGATGACTAAAAATTAGAAATTGTGGTCGTACGTCGAGGATGGAAACTAACCAAAGAGAGAAGCAACCTGGAACTAAGGAGAAACTTCCTGACAGTCAGAACAATTAACCAGTGGAACAACCTGCCTCCAGAAGTGGTGAATGCTCCAACACTGGAGGTTTTCAAGAAGAGACTGGACAGCCATTTGCCTGAAATGGTCTAGGGTTTCCCGCCTGAGCAGGGGGTTGGACTAGATGACCTCCAAGATCCCTTCCAACTTTATTATTGTTATTAACAACCTGCCTCCAGAAGCAGTGAATGCTCCAACACTGGAAGTTTTTAAGAAGAGACTGGACAGCCATTTGTCTGAAATAGTCTAGGGTTTCCCGCCTGAGCAGTGGACTGACCTCCAAGGACCCTTACAACAACAACAACAACAACAACTACAACAACATCATCGTCATCCTCATTACACCCAGAATGCAAAACGTCTGAAGGGTTGTGACATCCCTGGCACCGTCACTTACCATGATGGTTGTGTCTTCGGATGCGCTGGCAATGACGTTGTCGTTGTGGGGGCACCAGTCGATGTCCAGCACGGGGGCCGTGTGTCCAGTCACCAGGGGAACGTTCTTGTCCACGCGGCCCGTCTGCAAACATACATGGAGAACAGGGGATTTTATTTTATTTATTTAATTTACGTGCCGCTTTCCAAAGGAAGATTCTGGTCCTTGCACCCAGGAAACATAGGCATGAACTTAGTTTGGCCTAGTGGTCAAGGCACCAGGCTAGAAAGCAGGAGATGGAGAGTTCTAGTCCTGCCTTAGGCCAACTGGGGTAACTTTGGGCCAACCACCAGGCGATTGTGAGTTCTAGTCCTACATTAGGCCAGAAAGCCGGGTGGGTAACTTTGGGCCGATGACCAGGCGACGGTGAGTTCTAGTCCCTCCTTAGGCAGGAAAGCCAGCTGAGTGACTTTGTGCTAGTCCCTCTCTCTCAGCCCGGCCCACCTCACAAGGTTGTGGTTGTGGGGGAAAAAAAGGAGTAGGAAGGTGTGCGTCTGCCACCGGGGTCTATTAGGAGCCTCCTGACTTTGTGGTCCAGACAAGGTGCGTTACACAACTCGTCCTTTTCACCAAGGACAAGGAAAAGAGAGAGCGATTACTTCTCATGATCTGAACGTTACGGCTCTGTAAACGCAGCCCGAAATCATCGGGGGGACAATTTTGGCAGCCTCGTCACGCTCCGGCAAACTGCACTTCCCACGCTCCAACTCCCAGGTGCGCCTGGCAGGACAAGAACATCCTGATCCCCTCCTGGGCATCGGAGCGCGGGATCCGCTTGGAAGGGGGGAGCGTTTCTGTAAGGACGGGTGACTTTGAGAGCGCCGGTTGCAGGCCCCTTCTCTCTCCCCCCCCCCCCGTTGCTTTTCGTTTCGTTCCTCTTCTGCTGAGTGACTGCCGCCCCCCCCACCCCCCCAGAGGCTTCAATTGGTGCTGGTCTCCAGGGGGAGGAGGAAGAGGAAGAGGAGGAAGGGAAGGGAGACTGGACAGCCATTTGCCTGAAATGGTATCAGGTTTCCTGCCTGAGCGGGGGGTTGGACTTGATGACCTCCAAGGTCCCTTCCAACTTATTATTATTATTGTTGTTGTTATTGTAAGGGGAAGGAGCAGAGGAAAAGAAAGGGAAGGGAAGGAAGATAAAAAGAGAAAGGGAAGGGAAGGGAAAGAAAAAAGGGAAGGGAAAAGGGAGGAAGGGAAGAGAAAGGAAAGAAAGGGAAGGAAGAAAGGAAAGAGGGAGGGAGGGAAGGGAAAGGAAGGGAAGGGGGAGGGAGGGAGAGAGGGAGGAAGAGAAATGGAGGAGGTGGGGAAGGAGAAGAAGAAAGAAAAGGAGAAGGAGGAAGAGAAGTGATGGGGAGGAGGACTTTGGGGGTCCTTGGTGCCCTCTGAGCTGGGTGGTTTCCTTGCAGACGTTTCATGACCCAGCTAGGGAACGTCATCCGTGCTAGGAGGGAGGAGGAGGAGGAAGAGGAGGAGGAAGAACAGGAGGAGGACTGTGGGGTCCTTGGTCCTCTCTGAGCTTGGCTGTTTTTTTTTGCAGACATTTCATGACCCAACTGGGTAACATCATCAGTCCTAGGAGGGGTCCCTGGTGCCCTCTGAGCTGGGTGGTTTTCTTGCAGACGTTTCATGACCCAACTAGGGAACAGTGCTAAAAGGGAGTGGAAGGAGTAGGAGGAGGACGAGGGGGAGATGAGGAGGAGGAAGAGGAGGAGGAGGAAGAGGAGGGGGGAGGGGGGAGGAGGAGGAAGAAGGGCAGGTGGAGGACAGCTGTGGGCTCCTTGGTGCTCTCTGAGCTGGGTGGTTTGCTTGCAGACGTTTCATGACCCAGCTAGGGAACGTCACCAGTGCTAGAAGAGAGGAGGAGGAGGAGGAGGAGGACTGTGGGGTCCTTGGTGCTCTCTGAGCTGGGTGGTTTGCTTGCAGACGTTTCATGGCCCAACTAGGGAACATCATCAGTGCGAGAAGGGAGTGGGGTTTGTGGGAGGAGGAGGAGGAGAAAGGGAGGAGGAGGAGGAGGTGGACAGTGGGGTCCTTGGTGCTCTCTGAGCTGGGTGGTTTGCTTGCAGACGTTTCATGACCCAGCTAGGGAACGTCATCAGTATTGGGGAAGAGGTGGGGAGGACTGTGGGATCCTCTCAGCTTGGTGACCTTTTGCAGATATTTCATCACCCAGCAAGGGAGCATCATCAGTGATGGGAGGAAGAGGAGGAGGAGGAGGGACTGTGGGGTCCTACGTGCTTCTCTGAGCTGGGTGGTTTTCTTGCAGACGTTTCATGACCCAACTAGGGAACAATATCAGTGCTGGGAGGAGGAGGAGGAGGAGGAGAAAGTGAAAGTGAAAAGGAAGAAGGAAAATGAAGGAAAGAAGGGAGGAGGAGGAGGAGGAGGAGGAGGAGGAGGAGGAGGAGGAGGAGGAGGAGGAGGAGGAGGACTGTGGGGTCCTTGGTGCTCTCATGACCCAACTAGGGAACATCATTAGTGCTAGAAGGGGAGGGGTGGTTTGTGGGGGAGAGAAGGAGGAGGAGGAGGAAGAGGAGGAGGAGGAGGAGGAGGAGGAGGAGGAGGAGGGAGGATCAAGAAGACTTAAAAGTAGGGAGGCCACGAAGCTTGAGAGATTGTCGGCAGGACAAATGCAGCCATCTACTGTGGCAAGAGTTCTCCTCCAGGCGCCCTGACCTTGAGCGGGCTGCCTCGCCTGTCGCCACCCCCCCCTCCCTGGAAATCTGAGCTGTGGAAAAAATGCCCCCCCACCCCCGGTTCAGCCTCCTCCCTTCGTTTTAATTGTTCCCAAAGCGAGTCACTTATTATTGTGACACTCAGCCGGCCAACTGCTCCAGTCCATCTCACCCGGGCTGGCCTGGCCGGTCCAGGGCAGGAAGGGTGGGTGGTGGGGGGAAAGAGAGAAGGGGGGGGCACTTAGAGGGCAGCTGCCTGAGGCGGGAAGAGGAAAGGGGGACAGTGGCCAGGGCGGAAAAAATTCACAAGCACCGAAAGCCAGGCTGAAGCGCAGGGGGAAAAGACTTTGGGGAGAAAGAAAAAAAAAGTTCAGAGAAGAGCAACGGAGAGGATCCAAGGCCTGGAGACTAAAGCGTACGAAGAAAGGCTGCGGGATTTGGGTTTGGCCGGTCTGAAAGAAAAGAAGAAATAAGAGAGACAGGATAGCGGGATCCCGGTATTTGGGGGAGGGGGGCTGCCAGAAAGAAGAGGGGGTCACGTTATTCTCCAAAGCACCAGAGGGAAGGAGGAGAAATAATGGAGGGAAACTAATCCAGGAGAGAAGCAAGCTGGAATTAAGGAGAAATTTCCTAACTGTGAGGACAATTAACCAGTGGAACAGCTGGCCACCAGAGGTTGTGGGTGCTCCATCGCTGGAGGCTTTTAAGGAGAGGCTGGACAGTCACTTGCCTGAAAAGGTATAGGGTCTCCTGCTTGAGCAGAGGGCTGGACTAGAAGACCTCCCGGGTCCCTTCCAGCTGTATTCCATTCTATCTAAGGACTAGGCGGGAACATGATAGCAATCTTCCAATATTTGAGGGGCTGCCCCAAAGAAAAGGGGGTCAAATTATCCTCCAAAGCACCTGAAGGCAGGACGAGAAGCAACGGATGGAAACTAATCCAGGCGAGAAGCAACCTGGAATTAAGGAGAAATTTCCTGACAATAAGAACAATTAACCAGTGGAACAGCTTGCCACTAGAAGCGGTGAATGCTCCAATGCTGGAAGTTTTTAAGAAGAGACTGGACAGTCATTTGTCTGAAATGGTATAGGGTTTCTTGCCTGAGCAGGGGTTGGACTAGATGACCTCCAAGGTCCCTTCCAACTTTATATTATTATTATTATTATTATTATTATTATTATTATTATTATTATTATTATTATTATTATTATTATTATTATTAACAACAACCTGCCTCCAGAAGCTGTGAATGCTCCAACACTGGAAGTTTTTAAGAAGAGACGGGACAGCCCTTTGTCTGAAATGGTATAGGGTTTCTTGCCTGAGCAGGGGTTGGACTAGATGACCTCCAAGTTCCCTTCCAGCTCTATTCTGACTGATTGGCTCTCTAGCTTGAACCTTTGGGGTTCAAGATATTTTGCAAAACACCATTTTTTTGCCCCTGGAGGTTCCTCCAAGGCACCTGAAAATTGTCCTCCGAGGGCAGGAGGTGTGGGCAGCCACAGCCCAACGGGGCGTGTCCATCTTCCATTTGGGCAATGAGACGCCAGCAATTCGTCACGCATCCCCAACTCGGTGCCCTGCCTCGGCTGTCCGGAGGGATATTGTGCGCATCGTGGTGTCATGCCAGAAATGATGTCAAACGGGTGGTTTAACAAAGCGAGGAAACAGCATGGCGTCCTTCAGAGCTTTTGACATTGTCAGCTCTTGTGGTCCTCTGCTCGGCTGGCTGTTTTTGATTAAATGTGCCGGCCGTGTAATACTTTGCCTGGTGGGGGTCCTTGGTGCCCTCTGAGCTGGGTGGGTTTCTTGCGGGCATTTCATGACCCAACTAGGGAACATTGTCAGTGCTAGAAGGGAGGGGGAGGAGGAGGAGGAGGAGGAGAATTGTGGGGTCCCTGGTGCCCTCTGAGCTGGGTGGTTTTCTTGCAGACGTTTCATGACCCAACTAGAGAATGTCATCAGTGCTAGGAGTGGGGAGGAGGAGGAGGAGGAGGAGGAGGAAGAAGAAGAAGAAGAAGAAGAAGAAGAAGAAGAAGAAGAAGAAGAAGAAGAAGAAGAAGAAGAAGAAGAAGAGGAGGAGGAGGAGGAGGAGGAGGAGGAGGAGGAGGAGGAGGAGGAGGAGGAGGAGGAGGAGGAGGAGGAGGAATGTGGGGTCCTTGGTGCTCTCTGAGCTGGGTGCGTTTCTTGCGGGCGTTTCATGACCCAACTAGGGAACATTGTCAGTGCTAGGAGGAGGAGGAGGAGGAAGATGAGGAGGAGGAGGAGAATTGTGGGGTACTTGATGTTCTCTGAGCTTTGTGGTTTTCTTGCAGACCTTTCGCGACCCAACTAGGGAACATCATCAGGGCTAGAAGGGAAGGGGGTTTGTGGAGAGGAGGAGGAGGAGGAGGAGGATGTGGGGATGTCCTCTGAGCTTGGTGGTTTCCTTGCAGATGTTTCACTACCCAACTAGGTTATATATAGTGGCTTGCCCTGCCAACTATTAAATATGTAAATAGAGAGTCTCTAAAGCATTAATTAAGCAACAACCAGATAAGCACGGATTAACACCAGTCGAACAGCCAAGCAGAAAACAATATCCCAATCAAGGAGAAAACCACAGCCCCATCAAAGTCTACCATTTCAGACAAATGGCTGTCCAGCCTCTTCTTAAAAACTTCCAGTGTTGGAGAATTCACAGCTTCTGGAGGCAAGGAGTTCCACTGGTTAATTGTCCTCCCTGTTAGGAAGTTTCTCCTTAATTCCAGGTTGTTTCTCTCCTGGATTAGTTTCCATCCGTTGCTTCTTGTCCTGCCTTCAGGCGCTTTGGAGAATAGCTTGACTCCCTCTTCTTTGGGGCAGCCCTTGAGGTATTGGGACAGTGCTATCATGTCACCCCTCACCCTTCTCTTCATTAAACTACACATACCCAATTCCAGCAACCGTTCCTGGTATGTTTTAGCCTCCAGTCTCCCAATCATCTTTGTTGCTCTTCTCTGTACCCTTTCTAGAGTCTCAACAACTTTTTTACACCTTGGTGACCAAAACTGGATGCCGTATTCCAAGTGAGGCCATACCAAGGCATTGTAAAGTGGTATTAATACTTCACATGATCCTGATTCTATTCCTCTGTTAATGCAGCCTAGCACTGTGTTGGCCTTTTTGGAAGCTGCAGCACACTTGTTGGTTCCTATTTAAGGGATTATTCCTCCTAAATAAATGTGGGTTCATTCCATGTATCGTGGCCGGAGCAAGCTATGCTGGCCTTGTGGGGTCCTTCCTTCATATGATTTTGGAGCTTTGAGACACTAGATAAAAACAGGAGAAGAAATTCGAAGGGCTGCCAACTTCCCTGGCACTAGAATTTGCAAGTTACTATTTGAGTCTCTGGAATCTTTGCGATTTTCCACGAGTTGCTTGTATAGGGAGACCTCGAGTTACGACTGCAGCTGAGCCCCAGATTTACGTTGCTAAGTGAAATGTTTCTTAAGTGAGTTTTTCCGCATTTCTTGTCACTGTTGTTAAGTGGATCACTGCAGTTGTTAAGTTAGTAACACGGTCATTAAGTGAATCTGGCTTTCCCCATTGACTTTGCTTGTCAGAAGGTCGCAAAAGGGGATCCCGTGACCACCGGGAACAATGCCACCATCGACAAGCGCAGCGTCCTAACCCACTGAGCCACCGCGTCCCTATAAACTGGGGGTACCTGATGCTAGGGGACGCGGTGGCTCAGTGGATTAGGACGCTGAGCTTGTCGATCGGAAGGTCGGCAGTTTGGCGGGTCGAATCCCGAGTGCCGCGTAGCAGAGTGAGCGTCTGTTACTCGTCCCAGCTTCTGCCAACCTAGCAGTTCGAAAGCACGTGAAAATGCAAGTAGAAAAATAGGGACCACTCCGGTGGGAAGGTAACAGCGTTCCGTGCGCCTTTGGCGTCTAGTCATGCCGGCCACATGACCACGGAGACGTCCTCGGACAAGCGCTGGCTCTTCGGCTTTGAAACGGAGATGAGCACCGGCCCCTAGAGTCGGAAACGACTAGCACGCATGTGCGGGGGAACCTTGACCTTTACCTTTACCTGATGCTAAAATCAGTAAGAAGGAAAGCCTTCCCACCCCCACCCCCAATAAACTCAGCAGACACAAGGTGCCTTCCATCATCATCATCATCATCATCATCATCATCATCATCATCATCATCATTATTATTATTGCGACCATTCCAAGTGGCAAAGCACGGCCAGCCCTTAGAAAAATCACAGCATCCCCAGGGTCACGTGATCAAAATTTGGGCGCATCCCGGGGTCAGGTGGTTACTATTCGTGACCTTCCCAATGGCTTCCGATGAGCAACTTCACTGGGGAGAAGTTGGATTCGCTTAACGTCCAGGTGACTCACTAAAACAACTGCAGTGATTTGCTGAGCAATCGTGGCAAAGAAGGTTGTAAAAACCAGGCCTGGCTCCTTTAGCCATCGCCTGGCTTAGCAGCGGAATTTCTGATCTCAGTTGCGTCGTACGTTGAGGACGGCCTTCATAGTTTGAATCACCCTGATTTTCTCCAGAATTTTAAACGGTAACCACATTTCCAAAAAGTTGATTCAAAATGCTGATTCAACCAGTGGAATTCCTTGCCTCCGGAATTTGTGGCTGCTCCATCGCTGGAGGTTTTCCAGAAGAGACTGGACAGTCACTTGTCGGAGATGGTATAAAGCAGGGGGTTGGACTAGAAGACCTCCGAGGTCCCTTCCAACTCTGTTATTCTCCTCCTCCTCCTCCTCCTCCTCCTCCTCCTCCTCCTCCTCCTCCTCCTCCTCCTCCGCCTTTTAAAGAAGAGATTGGACAACCATTTGTCTGAGATGGTATAAAGCAGGGGGTTGGACTAGAAGACCTCCAAGGTCCCCTTCCAACTCTGTTATTCTCCTCCTCTTCCCGCTCCTTTCAAAGAAGAGATTGGACAACCATTTGTCTGAGATGGTATAGAGGCTCCTGCCTGAGCAAGGGATTGGACTAGAACAGGGGTCCTCAAACCCCGGTCCATGGACCGGGACCGGGCTGTGGCATGTCAGCAACCGGTCCGTCCGCACAAACAAGGAAACCCCCATCCGTGGGATGCAGGCAGCACACAAAACCACACCCCCTTCAAGTCCACGGAATAACCTCTCTCCACGTAACCGGTCTCAGGTGCCCAAAAGGTTGGGGACCACTGGACTAGATGACCTCCAAGGTCCCTTCCAACTCCGACATCCTGTTCTGCTCTGTTCCGCTCCCTCAGGCCTGCTTTTGTGTGTGTGTGTGTGCGTGGCAGGGATCGGCTTGTGAAAATAACACGATCTGGCACCTTTGTGCGTCAAAGGAACAAATCCACATTTCGACTGCAGCATCTCCTCTCCTTTCAAGGGATACCCGCTTCTCCTTGCTGTCACTTCCATTTCCTGATCGGCTGAGAACCCAATTTCTCACTCCTGACTGCAGCCCGTTAGACGGGCGCGCGCGCACTCAAACCGGCTCTGCGTAATTTTCTAAGCGAGTCTTTCCTCTTCGTTCCGCTCTGTGCCAAGCGGGCTCACTGTCGCCTGCCAACTTCTGAAGAAAAGAAATGACTCCGTTTGGGGCCTTCCTTGGAGGACTTTTCCACCACTGTCTCCAAATCAGAGGAGACCATTGCTCCGTTTACTCAAAGACGTAGTGCAAGGTCAGAAGATGTGTGTGTGTGTGGGGGGGGGGAGACCTGACCCACAGAATCACCAAGGATCGGATACAACCAAATGGATAACGTTGTCGTCCATTTTTCCATTCGGTTCATCCTTGTCTCAACAGCCAACTTTTGAGAGGGATGCAGAGAAAGGGATGAAGGAGAGTATCAGGGATGTTCAGGAGATAAGAAATTAAGGGCTAGGTACAGAAATGGATAGTGACACATTTTATTTTCTTGGGCTCCAAGATCACCGCAGACGGGGACTGTAGCCAAGAAATTAAAAGATGCTTGCTCCTCGGGAGGAAAGCCATGGCAAATCTAGACAGCAGAGACATCACCCTGTCAACAAAAGTGCGTATAGTCAAGGCTATGGTCTTCCCAGTTGCAATTTATGGCAGTGAAAGTTGGACCATAAGAAAGGCTGAGCGCCAAAGAATTGAGGCCTTTGAACTCTGGTGCTGGAGAAGACTCCTGCGAGTCCCTTGGACTGCAAGGCGATCAAACCGGTCAGTCCTAGAGGAGATCCACCCTGACTGCTCTTTAGAAGGCCAGATCCTGAAGCGGAAACTCAAATCCTTTGGCCACCTAATGAGAAGGAAGGACTCACTGGAGAAGAGCCTGATGCTGGGAAAGGTTTAGGGCAAGAGAAGAAGGGGACGACAGAGAAGGAGGTGGCTGGATGGAGTCACTGAAGCCGTAGGCGTGAGCTTAAAGGGACTCCAGAAGATGGTAGAGGACAGGAAGGCCTGGAGGAACGTGGTCCATGGGGTCGCGATGGGTCGGACACGACTTCGCAGCTAACAACAACAAAGAGAAATGGAAGTAGTCGAGCTGGGTGCATTTACCCTTGAGAAAAGATGGTGGAAGCGGAGATGGAAGGACTTGGTCACCAGCTGAACGATGTCGATGGAAGGAGAATGAGTCATCTCTTTTGTCTTCTCTGGCTCCAGAGGTCAAGATCTGGGATAACGGATTGGATTAAGATAATGTTTCTCGAGCTCTGCAACTTGACGATGGATTCTGGGAGTTGAAGTCCACCCATCGTCAAGTCAGTGAGGTCGAGAAACATTGGATTAGGAAGAACATCCAAGTGAAGACCCCAGAACATGCCAGACTGCCATTCCTGGAAGCAGAGGTTGAAGAGACATTTCTCCAGCTTTTCACCCACATTCCTGCCCCAAGGAGCAGGTCAAGCTTCGCTAGGACAGATGGGGCAAAATGGCCCATCTTCCACCATCCCAGAGATGCCTTGTCCCGCTGAGAAAAATTTGCCAACAGGCCACAAGAGAGAAGCAAAGTCACCAAGAACTTTCGGAAGTAAGTGAGCAGGTGGAAGACCCGAAAGATTGGCTTGGTTTTCGGTTGAACTTTTCGGGGTACCTTCAAACTTCTCCAGAAAAGGGACCCCAAAACTACATTGCTTGTCCAGAATCAAAAATCAAATGCGGTTAACTTAACCCATCGTCAAGTTGCTGAAGTCGAGAAACATTATCTTAAATCCAATCCATTAACCCTCCTCTTGAACTCTTGAGTCAGAGGAGACAAAGAATGACTCATCCTTCTTCTGTTGACGTCCCTCAGCTGTTGATCAAGCCCTTTCATCTCCTCTTCCATCATCTTTTCCCAAGATTAAATGCACCCAGCTCGACTCTTTCAATCCCTCCTCTCATCCTTAGTTTTTCATCCCTTTGAATATCCTTAATACTCTCCTTCATCCCTTTCTCTGCGTTCTTCTCAAAAGGTGGCTGTTGATGATCTTAGAGAAGTCAAATCGTGTTTCTTTTTAGCGTGGTTTCAGGGGTCCATTTCACTCGTTCAGCCCTGTACTGCAGCCCTGTATTGTAGCCTTCAGCCCCCACCCCCCAGGCCCCGAGTGCGAATGAAGCAGGCCTGGATTGTAGCAATCCACAGAGCCCGTCGGGGGAAGTGCCAAGATGCCCTCACAAGAGGCTCAATTGCTGCTTTTTTGCCTTTTGCAATGGCAGACTTCTGCCTCGCTTACAGGCCAAGGGAATCCTCTCCCTCGCAGGGTGGTTGTGAATAGTTATGGAGCACCTCGAGTGCAGAAGTCAAAAGCCTTGTGAGACTTCAATGCTGCTGCTCCCCACGGCTCCCGCTTTGGGGGACAGATGCCCCCACCCCCACCCCAAGGCCACCTACCTTGCTCAAGGGCAGGACCATAAAAGCTCCGCCTCCTCCCGATTCCACAATGATGGCCAGGAACTTGGGGTTGACAGCACAAAAGGAACTGTCCCAGGTCACTTTGGAGACGCGAATGTCCTCATACATCTGGTCAGCCTTGACCGGCTGTCCGAAGACATGCCGGAACTTGCTTTGGCGAACCACCCGACGACTCATGGCGGGGGACCTGGGGTGGGGGTGGGGGGGCAGAGGGGGCAGAAAGAGACAACGAGATCAGCCGGGGAATTGGTCCACAGCCGTCCCCAGATCTTGGAAGTCACAACAGAGAACGACAGGTTGATTAAATTGGCTCTCATTTCACCGTCCCTTCCCACCCCGGTCTCCAAGGCTGCTGTTTTCCTCCTCCATCAACCTCGTTTTTTCCTCTCAAGGTTTTCTTTTTTTTTCTTTTTTTCCCCTTTTTTTTGGACCCTGCTCTATTGTTCCCCAGCAGGTGAGTTCCAGATTAAAAGGATTATTAAGCTGCACATTTTCTTTGCAGTGGGAATCCCGCCATTAAATCAGGGCTGGCCACCATTGGCAACTTTAAGACCTATATGGACTTCAACTCCCAGAATTCCCCATGCCGGCTGGGTGAATTCTGGGAGTTGAAGCCCACAGGTTTTAAAGTTGCCAAGGTTGGGCATACCTGCCGTAAATCCATCAATGGTTATGCAATTAATTGGTGGAACAACCTGTCTTCTGAAGTTGTGAATGCTCCAAACAGGAAGTTTTAAAAAAGAGACTGGACAGCCATTTGTCTGAAATGGTAGAGGGTTTCCTGCCTGAGCAGGGGGCTGGACTAGAAGACCTCCAATGTCTCTTCCAACTTTGATTCTATTCTATTCTATTCTATTCTATTCTATTCTATTCTATTCTATTCTATTCTATTCTATTCTATTCTATTCTATTCTATTCTATTCTATTCTATTCTATTCTATTCTATTCCATTCCATTCCATTCCATTCCATTCCATTCCATATTTTCTGTTCTGTTCTGTTCTGTTCCGTTCCATATTTTCTATTCTATTCTATTCTATTCTATTCTATTCTATTCTATTCTATTCTATTCTATTCTATTCTATTCTATTCTATTCTACTCTACTCTACTCTACTCTACTCTACTCTACTCTATTGTTTATCCTATCCTATCCTATCCTATCCTATCCTATCCTATCCTGTCCTGTCCTATCCTATCCTATCCTATCCTATCCTATCCTATCCTATCCTATCCTATCCTACCCTACCCTACTCTACCCTACTCTACTCTATTCAACTGGCAATGATTTGGGCCAACTGCCAATTGGGCACAAGTAGGACTCTCGGAGCTGAAGATCACAAGAACCCAGTGGGGGGAGTTAAAAACAAGAACAACAAAGTTCATCCAGCATCCTGCCCCAAACATGGCCAAAGACACGGCTCGGAAAATCCTGGCTCGGACAAAGCATATGCAAACTTTACAACCACTCAATCAAAAGGGCTTATCGGATGCCCGATTGGCAAGGGCATCAAAGGCCAGGAGCTCAACCCATCCTGGGTGGGAGCTGTGATCATCCCCTCTCTGGAATCTCCAATATCCTTGCAAAGTATGCAATTCGCTGCCCGCCGCTCCATCACGTGGCAGTGAGTTCCACAGGATTAATTTTGTTGTTGTGTGTTTGGTATGTTCCGGAGCGTACCTGCTTCTCATTCCTCCTGCTGCCATTTTGTTGGCGTTGCCCCTAATTTTTTGTCCTTGCTAAGCTAGAACCAACACCCCCCAAAACTCCAGCTCAGATATTTAATTGTTTTTAAAGGGGATTTCCTTGTATAAATCTCCCTCTGCCCGGCACTGGATTCCAAACGGGGCCACTGTGCCAGGCACCCCACAAGCACAGGTGGTCCTCTACTTACGACCATTCGGTTAGTGACTGAAGCGAGAACCGTGCTGAAAAAAAAAGACTTATGACCGGTTTTCAAACTTAACGACCAGACACTGGGCAACTGACTCCTATTTGTGATGGTCGCAGCGTCCTGGTGTGTGTGTGTGTGTGTGTGTGTGTGTGTGTGTGTGTGTGTGTGTGTTTGCGAGCAAAGTCCATTCAGAAGCCAGATTCCCTTAACGACCCTGTTACTCACTTAACTGCACCGTTTCACTTAACAACGCTGGCAAGAAAGGTCGTAAAACGGAGCAAAGCTCTCTTAGCTGCCTCGCTTAACGACAGAAATTTTGGGGTGGTCGTAAGCCGAGGACTACATGGACAGCTTTTCAGTAGGGTGGCAGCCGGGCCTAGGCAGTAATCTGAGAAAATAGGACTCAGAAGTGACCTTGAGGGGGGGAGGTCATCTAGTCTGACCTTCCCAAGACTAGGAACTGGGATTTATAGTGCTCTACGATGCCACAACACAACACCCCCCCTTTTTTTTTTAAGGAGGATGGAAATGCTCAGGGTCACCTCTAACAGGCTTGAACAGGGGGCTGGACTAAGAGACCTCTAAAGTCCCCTTCAACTTTGTTACTCTTGAGCCCAAAACTTCTAACCTTATGGATTTTGTTTTAAAACCAAAAATTGCTCAGTCGCTTTGCCTGAGAAACTTAGTGAGACTAGCCCGGAGAGCAAATCACCCCAAAACCTAAGAAACTCTAAGAAAAAAAATCTAAGAAAAATCTAAGAAACTCAAGCTATTTGGGGGGAGGGCGAGTTCAACAGAATTGGCAGGGAACAATGTTTGGGGGATGCTGCTTGAAAAGGGTCGATGCCTCCCTTTTCAGGCGTTCCCTGATAGACTGCGCTGGGACATGGCGGTTCCATTCCCAAACTCCTGTAATGCCAATTGACGGATCTTTCCCCCCCTCCCCACCCTTCCTTTTCAAAGAGGTCCATTGGAAACCAAACTTAAGATTGCTAAAAGTTTCTTTGATGCTGGTTTGTTTAGAGATGAGCCTTCATGTGGGCGCGTGGGGGGGGCAGAGAAGGGAAAGTGGGGGGGGCTACCTTTGGTTTGGTTCACACAAAGACCCCTTTAGAAGTTGGGGAGTTTCTCCGATTACTCCAATTCTCCAATTTTTCCATCCAGCCCCCAACACTTTTATCCAGCAAAGGCTCCACAGAGGGAAAAATTGGGGGGGTCGCCCTCCGACTTTGCACCGGGGGGGGGCGGTGGGGCGGTAGGGGGTCCCGAGGCCTCACCCCAATTTCCACGGGCCAAAAAGTCCGGGTGAGTTTCTTCGTCCTTCCCTTCCCCCCCGCCCTTTCACCTTCTATCCAGCAAAAGCCCCCAAAAGGGTGGGAAAAATGGGGGTTCGCCCTCCCACTTTGCACGGACGGGGGAGGGAGGGGCTGCCGCAGGGCTCCCGCAAGACCTCTCCCCAATTCCCACGGCCCAAAAAGTCCGGCTGAGTTTCTTCTCCCTCCCTCCCTCCCTCCCTTCCCCCCACCCCCAACCCCCCCTCTCCGCTTCTATCCAGCGAAAGCTCCAAAAGGGGGTGGTGGGGGTGGAGAAGAATTTGGGGGTACGCCCTCCCACTCTGCACGGGGGGGGAGGGGAGGGAGGGGCTGCCGCAGGGGTCCCCACCAGACCTCTCCCCAATTTCCCCGGGGGCCATAAAAACTCCGGCAGAGTTTCTGCCCCCCCCTCCCCCCTCCCCTCCTCAACCCCGAGGAGCTGGAAGAATCGGGGCTTTGCACCGGGTTGGTGGGACGGGGGGGTCCGGGGAAGTGAAGAGTCCTAAGAGGGGGGAGGGAAAAAAACCGGGGCGGGGGTCTCGGCGCCCCAGCCTCTCTCTCCGCGACCCGGCCGGCGCTTGCTCACCTGCTCGTGGGAAGGCGCAGTGACGCGGGGATTCCCCCCTCCTCCTCCTCCTCCTCCCTAGGTGGGTGGGTGGGTGGGTGGGCGACGACCACCGGGCGGCCTGTAAACGGGGGAGCTTCCCCTGCCCGGCCCGGCTGGGGGGGCGACCTCCACGGGGGTCCCGCCAAGCGCAGCGGGCGCGGCAACTCCGCCCCGGCTCTGCGGCGGCCGGCTATAGAAGGCGCGGCGCTGGTGCAGAGCTGACTTTCCTAATATAGCCTCCAACGGCGGCGGCGGCGGCGGCGGGGGGGGGGCTGGGGGCTGGGGGTGGTGGTGGATGGGGCCGGAGGGGTGCGGGGGGGGGGCTGGACCAGCCGGCCGGGCTTTGACTTGCCGCTGCCCCTCCAGGTGCCATTGGGGGTCAGGTAGACTGCCTCCGGAGCGGGAGGTTCTACTGATGGGCTATAGAAGGCGCGGCGCTGGTGCAGAGCTGACTTTCCTAATATAGCCTCCGACTGCGGCGGCGGCGGCAGCGGGGGGGGGACTGAGGGCTGGGGGGGGTGGAGGATGGGGCCGGAGGGGTGCGGGGGGGGGCTGGACCAGCCTGCCGGGGTTTGACTTGCTGCTGCCCCTCCAGGTGCCTGGCCCGGGGGTCCCCCTGCAGCGCCCCCCCAGCGCGGAGAGGAAGGGGCTGCTAGAGTCTCTGTGTCTTTGGGTGGGGAGGGGAGGGGGGGAGCGGGGCGAAGGGGGGTGTAAGGTCGCGTGCTTCACATAGAGACGGACACAGAGCTGGGGTAGAGATGAGTTTATTCTGAACAGAACGAACTGGGGGAACAGGGGAAGCCTGGCGTCTATTTGCACCTGCCCAGGTGGATGGCATCCAATCCGTTCCAACCTGGGCTTCCTGCCAGTGCAGGGGACAATGGGTGTAGATCATGGCTTCCCACCAGGCCAGGGGTCGGCAACCTCGGCTCTTTTATGACTCGTGGACTTCAACTCCCAGAATTCCTGAGCCAGCTATGCTGGCTCAGGAATTCTGGGAGTTGAAGTCCACGAGTCATAAAAGAGCCGAGGTTGCCGACCCCTGCACCAGGCTGACCATGCCTGGGGCTGTCAACAGCTTAACTCATTAGGCTTATCCTGAGTGAGCAGCCATCGCCCGGAGCTGTCCAACCCCTCTGCTGGCCTGCACCATCAGCCTCCTGCTGTGCTGTCCTTTGTGTATGCTGGGAGGCATACACTGCAGGGGGGGGGTGTCTTCTCCCCTCTTCTGGTTCCCCCCCTGCCAAAAGGGCCATTGGGGGTCAGGTAGACTGCCTCCGGAGCGGGAGGTTCTACTGATGGGCCGGGGAGCGGGCAAGGGAGGGGGGATAGGTTAAGAAAGGGGTGCCTCGCCTCATTTTCTCTCTCTGGAAAGGGGGCTGGTCGGTGGGGGAGGGGGCCTCGTGGGTTCCCCCTCCCGCGTTCTCTCCTTGGTTTTGGGCAGGGGGGGGGGGGTTGGATTGGAAGACCTTAAAGGTCCCTTCCGGTCCTAGGATTCGAGGATTGTAAGGTAGACTGCCTCTGGATGGGGCAGTTCTACTGAGGCGGGGGGGGCAACTCAGGGCCTTGCGGGGGGGGGGGCAGGGAGGGGGAACCCTCTCCGTGTGTGGGATAGCGCTGTCCCCCTCCCACGCAAGCCACAGAGAGGCACAGCTGAAGGGGGTTAGGCCCCCCTCTTCTTTCCCCCGCAAATGGGGCAGCCCACGGAGGAGGGGGGGTCAGCATCGTGGTGGGTTCCCTTATTCCCGCCCTTGCCTTTGAGGAACAGGGTGGACTAGGAGACCTCCAAGGTCCCTTCTAGCCTTCAGATTGTAGGACTCTAAGGTAGACTGCCTCCAGATGGGGAAGTTCTGCTGAGCAGCTTCAGCACAAGCCAGAGGCCAGGCCGTCCTGGGGTGGGGGGAACGGACGTGGGGTGCCTCTCCTTGCATAGGATAACAGCCTCCCCCAGACCCCCCCCCCACACCGGTCCTTGGCTCACAAAGTAATACAGAGTGGCTTACATGTGTGGTGCTTCTGGGACCCACCCTGGAGGACTTTTAACTTCCCTGAGTTGGGGAACAGAAGGCCTTACAGGTTCCCCCAGACCCCCAACCATGTCCCCTTCACCAAGAGAAAAAGAGGTGGGGCACCCCCTTCTTAGCCGTGGCCCCCTCCATGCCCTTGCCAGCCATCTGGTCATCAGTAAAACCTCCCTGTCCAGAGGCAGTCTATCTGCCACAATGCCCCGCATCCCCTTTTGCAGGGGGAACAAGAAGGGGGGCAAACACCCCCCCCAACCCCAGACCCACCCCCCAACCCGCTGACGGTGACCAGCGTGCAGAACCCAAAACTCAGAAGATTTTTCTCCAAAGGAAACTGTATCCCCGCTTCTCCAAACGGGCAGCGAAGAGCCAAGTCAGAAATGGGCTTCCTGGCTGAGCAGGGGGTTGGACTAGATGATCTCCAAGGTTCCTTCCAACTTTCTTCTTATTATTATATAATAGAGGCGGGGGAGGGCCCCCCTTGTTTTGGTTCCTAAGGGGGTCCCGGGGGCCCTGACCTCCCCTTAAAAATTTAAAATCCTGTTCCTAAGCTCCCCAAACTCAGATTATTTGATTTGGGCAGCACAAGGTTGTGGCTGTGAGAAAAATGGGAGGAGGAGATTGCTTGGGAGAGGACTGCCGTCTTGAGCTATTTGTCAAAATAATGCAGGTCGTCCTCGTCTTATGATGAAAATGCACCCCAAAATTTCCATTGTCAGCCAAGTCAGTTATTTAGTGAGTTTTCCCCTTTTATGACCTATACAGAATAGAATAGAATAGAATAGAATAGAATAGAATAGAATAGAATAGAATAGAATAGAATAGAATAGAATAGAATAGAATAGAAAATATGGAATGAATAGAATAGAATACAGAATATAGAAGAATAGAATACAGTAGAATACAATAGAATATAGAAGAATAGAATAGAATAAAATATAGAATAGAATAGAATAGAATAGAATAGAATAGAATAGAATAGAATAGTAGAATAGAATAGAAACGAAAATATGGAATAGAATAGAATAGAATACAGAATATAGAAGAATAGAATACAGTAGAATACAATAGAATATAGAAGAATAGAATAGAATAAAATATAGAATAGAATAGAATAGAATAGAATAGAATAGAATGCAGAATATAGAAGAATAGAATAGAATAGAATAGAAACGAAAATATGGAATAGAATAGAATAGAATACAGAATATAGAAGAATAGAATACAGTAGAATACAATAGAATATAGAAGAATAGAATAGAATAGAATAGAAGAATAGAATAGAATAGAAGAATAGAATAGAATAGAATAGAATAGAAGAATAGAATAGAATAGAATAGAATAGAATAGAATAGAAGAATAGAATAGAATAGAATAGAATAGAATAGAATAGAATAGAATAGAATAGAATAGAATAGAAGAATAGAATAGAATAGAATAGAATAGAATAGAATAGAATAGAAGAATAGAATAGAATAGAATAGAATAGAATAGAATAGAAGAATAGAATAGAATAGAGAAGAATAGAATAGAATAGAATAGAATAGAATAGAAGAATAGAATAGAATAGAAGAATAGAATAGAATAGAATTAGAATAGAATAGAATAGAATAGAATAGAATAGAATAGAATAGAATAGAATAGAATAGAATAGAATAGAATAGAATAGAAACTTTATTGTCACTTTGAATATACACTAATCGGCATACATTAAGGTGAGATTTCGTTGCATTCAACTCTCAAAGGATCACTTCTTGCTACGTTTGTTAAGAGAATCACTCAGTTAAGTTAGTCCAACGGTCATTAAGTGAATCCAGCTTCCCCCCCCCCATTGACTTTGCTTGTCAGAAGGTCGCAAAAGGGGATCGCGTGACCCCGGGACCCTGCGACGGTCATAAATATGAGTCAGAGGTCGAGCGTCTGAATTTTGATCCTGCGACTGTGTGTGTGTGTGTGTGTGTGTGTGTGTGTGTGAGAGAGAGAGAGAGAGAGAGAGAGAATGCTGCAATGGTCGTAAGTGTGAAAAATGGTCACAAGTCACTTTCTCCAGTGCCGTTGTAACCTCCAACGGTCATTAAATGAATCGTCGTAAGTTCAGGACTGGCTGTCAAGGCAGGATGGGAACAAACCAACAGAAATGCCTTTCAATCAATCAATAATATTTATTAGGTCAATAACCAGCAGTTTTTAAAAAAAAAACACACAAAAAAACACAGAGTGAAGCCAATAAATGCTGCAATCTATGAACCACTGGCGATATCAATCACTTCCAGCGGAATAAATAAATAAACGGAATTTAAAGCAGGCCCGTTGTTTCCTGTGAATTAAAAAAAAGGGGGGGGGGGTTTTGCCCCTCACCCCACCCTTTCCTCTTTCCAAGCTGCAAAAGGATCTTTTGGTTTGATCTTCTTTGTGTGTTGAAGGTGTTGGGTTCCTGGTCTCCTCGTCTCCCCCCCCCCGAGGGTCTCTGGCCTTGATGGTGAAGGACCCCTGCCGGACATCCCCGTGGGCTGCCGCTTCAAGCGGACGGCCGCTTGAGACGATTTGCTGAAGCCATGAAAAAAAAATGAAAATAAAATTAGAACAGACAAACGGGGCCGTTTCAGTGGGGCGAGGGAAAGCGAAGAAGGAAGGAAAATGGAAGATCATTAAAGAGAGAATCCAGCCTAGAATTTAGGAGGAATTTCCTGACGGCGAGAACAATTGACCAGTGGAACCCCTTGCCTCCAGACGTTGTGGGTGCTCCATCACTGGCAGGTTTTTAAGATGAGATTGAACGATCATTTCTCTGGAATGGTTATAGAGTCTCCTGCTTGAGTAGGGGGTTGGACTAGAAGACCTCCAAGGCCCCTTGCAGGCTTAGGATTCTATCATTGTAGAATGAATGAATGAATGAATGAATGAATGAATGAATGAATGAATGAGAAAGAGAAAAAGAGAGAGAGAAATAAAGAAAGAAAGAAAAAGAAAGAAAGAAAAAAGGGAGGGAGGGAAGAAGGAAGGAAGGAAAGGAAGGAAGGAAGGAGAGAGAGAGAAAGAAAGAAAGAGAAAGAAAGAAAAAGAAAGAAAGAAAGAGAGAGAGAGAGAGAAAGAAAGAAAGAAAGAAAGAAAAAAGGGAGGGAGGGAAGAAGGAAGGAAGGAAGGAAGGAAGGAAGGAAGGAAGGAAGGAAGGAAGGAAGGAAGGAAGGAAGGAAAGGAAAATGGGAAGGAGGGACAAAAGGAAAAAAGAAGAGGAAGGGAACTAGGGGAAGGGAAGGATGGAGGAAGAGAGGAAGGAAGGAAGGAAGGAAGGAGCAAGCAACAGTGGAAGCTGAACAGAGGGAGATCCAAATTGGAAATATGGAGGAATTTCCTGAGAACAATCAATCAGTGGAACAGCCTGCCACCAGAAGTTGTGGGTGCTCCATCACTGGAGGCTTTCAAGAAGACATTGGACAACCATCTGTCTGAAACGGTCAAGGGTCTCCTGCTTGGGCAAAGGGCTGGTCTAGAAGACCTCCAAGGTCCCTTCCAACTCTATGATTCGAAGTCCACCTATCTTAAAGCATGCCGGCTGGGGAATTCTGGGAGTTGCAAGTCAGAGGGAGATGCAACGTGGAATTAAGGAGAAACTTCCTGACAGAGAGGACAATTAACCAGTGGAACTGCTTGCCACCAGACGTTGTGGGCACTCCATCACTGGAGGCTTTCAAGAAGAGACTGGAGTTGTCTGAAATGGTAAGGGTGTCCAACCTTGGGAACTTAAAAGACTTGCGGACTTCAACTCCCAGAATTCCTCAGCCAGCATGGCTGGCTAGGGAATTCTGGGAGTTGAAGTCCACAAGTGTTAAAGTTCCGAAGATTGGACAGCTCTGGCATAGGGCCTCTTGCTCAAGCAGGGGGTTGGACTAGAAGACCTCCGAGGTCCCTTCCAACTGTGTTATTCTATGACTCTAGCAGAGGAGGATGAGAAAGAAAAGGGTCCCCCTCTGTTTGCTTGGCGGCTACGAAGTCTACACTCTGCACATGTTCAGAGTTGCGGGATTGGTTTCTGGCAGTGGTGAATTCTTTTGAGTGGAAGAACCAGGCCTTCATCTCTTAAGTAGGACGTGGTCCAGGAAGCTGCTGCTGGTCCTTGACTTACGGTAGGGTGGCATAGGGATGGTTCAGGGGTCTGACGGACCCGGACTCAAATTCCTAGCGGTTGGGGGCTCTTGGTGTAGCCACGAGGTGTACTTTTGACCCTCAGCAATGGGGCTGCCTTTTACGACATTTTATGACGATTGTGCCAAAGCCCAAATTTCATTTTTAATGGGCACCAGTGTGGAGAAAGAAAAAGTGACAATAAAGGGTGAGGGTCAAGTTTTTGAAACAAAAGAAGCCTTCCTTCCCCTCCCTCCCTCCCTCCCTCTCTCTCTCTCTCTCTCTCTCTCTCTCTTTCTTTCTTTCTTTCTTTCTTTCTTTCTTTCTTTCTTTCTTTCTTTCTTTCTTCCTTTCTTTCTGTCTTTCTTTCTCTTTCTTTCTTTCTTTCTTTCCTTCCTTCCTTCCTTCCTTCCTTCCTTCCTTCCTTCCTTCCTTCCTTCCTTCCATCTTTCCTCCCCTCCCTCCATCCCTCTCTCAACATTTTTTGCGGTATGGTGACCAAAATTGACTGCTGTATTCCAGGTGTACAAGGGACGCGGTGGCTCAGTGGGTTAGGACGCTGAACTTGTCGATCGGAAGGTCGGCAGTTTGGCGGGTCGAATCCCGAGTGCCGCGTAGCAGAGTGAGCGTCTGTTACTCGTCCCAGCTTCTGCCAACCTAGCAGTTCGAAAGAACGTAAAAATGCAAGTAGGAAAATAGGGACCACTCCGGTGGGAAGGTAACAGCGTTCCGTGCGCCTTTGGCGTCTAGTCATGCCGGCCACATGACCACGGAGACGTCCTCGGACAAGCGCTGGCTCTTCGGCTTTGAAACGGAGATGAGCACCGGCCCCTAGAGTCGGAAACGACTAGCACGCATGTGCGGGGGAACCTTTACCTTTATTCCAGGTGTGGCCTTACCAGGGTTTTATAAAGCGGTACTAACACTTTGCGTGATCTTGATTCTATGCCTCTGTTTATGCAACCCAGGATTGTATTAGCTTTTTTGGCTGCTGCTGCACACAACTGGCTCATAGGCAAGTGATCGTCCACTCGGACTCCGAGGTCCCTCTCACAGTGGCTGTTTTGGAGCCGGGTCTTGCCCAGTCTGTACTTATACCTTTGGTTTTTTTCCTCCCTAAATATAAAACTTTGCTTTTGTCCACAGTGAAGCTCATTTTGCTGGACAGGGCCCATGGTTCGAGTTTGTCAAGATCTTTTTGGATCCTGAGCTTGTCTTCTGGGGTGTTGGCTACTCCTGCCAGTTTGGTGTCATCTGCAAATTTGATGAGTTCCCCTTCAATTCCCTCATCTAAGTCATTGATGCAAATGTTGAAGACTCCTGGGCCTAAGTCGGAACCTTGTGGTGCCTCACTGCTTACTTCTCTCCATGTGGATGTAGTGCCCTTGAGGACTACTCGTTGAGTAAGGCTTGTCTGCCAGCTACAGATCCATCCGGTGGTGATTTTGTCTATTCCACCTTTTCCTAATTTACCAAGGAGTAGGTTGTGGTCTACTTTGTCAAATGCCTTACTGAAATCTAGGTATACAATGTCCACAGTATTTTGCTGGTCTACTAATTTGGTCACTTTATCAAAGAATGTGATAAGATTGGGGGCTGGACTAGAAGACCTCCAAGGTCCCTTCCGGCTCTATTCTATTCTAATGAGTTGGAAGTCAATGCCTTTTCTTTTTTCTTTCCTTTTCTCCTCCTCCTCCTCCTCCTCCTCCTCCTCCGTTCTTCCCCTAACCCTCCCCACTGTGTCCTGTTATTTGCTTTTGTATAGTTGTGTTCTATTCTAGAACCTCATAAAACGCTATCAAGAGGGGAAATCCTGCTCCCTGTTGTAAGTCAACGGTTACTTGCACTGCCTTCCACGCCTTTATTAAGGACATAGATGAGATATAAATAACTCATTGATCCATGTTTAGTAACTGGGATGAAATACTGCCGTGCAATGAACTGCATAATTCTCCTTTACAGGAGAAGTGAATGTTTTTTGATATGGATTTCTGAGTTAATGTTCTTTTTACAAAAATATGGACTTCACAGTCTTGCCGCACAAGCCGAAGGCCTTAAGTTTTTGCCATAGAAATTTATTTATTTGTTGAATTACAGATAGTCCTCTATTTATCACCGCCCTTGTTGTTAAGCAACGCATCTGTTAGGTCAATTTTGCTGGATTTTTGCAACTTTGCTTTGCCCCAGTTGTTAAGAGAATCATTAATAATAATAAAGTTGGAAGGGACCTTGGAGGTCATCCAGTCCAACCCCCTGCCCAGGTAGGAAACCCTATACCATTTCAGACAAAGGGCTGTCCAGTCTCTTGCACCGATTCAGTTCATCACATCATTGTTAAGTGAATCCGGCTCCCCCCACCTATTGACAAAAGGGGACCCTGGGACATTGCATCCGTCATAAATGTGAGTCAGTTGCCAAGCAGCTGAATTTTGAACGTGTGCAATCGTGCAACAGTCGTAGGTGTGAAAAAGGTAGATAGTTCCCTTTTTCCAATGCCTTTATAATTTCAGATGGTCACTAAAGGAGCTGTCGCAAGTCGGGGACTAAATGTATGCAGCCACCCCTTTCACAAATGAGTGATTCTGATGTGCAAAGGGGGTGCAACCCACCACCAGCCACTCTGGGCTCGATTTGGATAATTGTGGGTCAACTTCACACAACCCGCCCAAGCCTAGATGGGGTTGGCATGCTTCTGGCTTTGTAGCTCAGGAGCCAGCTATTGTGGCTTGTCGGCCTGTGAATCAGGCTCAACACATGGACATACAGGTAAGTGCTCGACTTACGACCACAGTTGAGTCCAAAGTCGACTCCAGCATACAGGTAAGTCCTCGACTTAACGATCGCAATCGAGTCCAAGCAAGACAATTGTAAAGTCAACTTGGTCCCATTTTACGACCTTTTTTTGCCGCCACCATTGTTAAGGGAATCACTGCCGTTGTTAAGTGAGTCACAGGGTTGTTAAGTGAATCCAGATTCCCCGTCCACTTCGCGAGCCCGGGTCGCTGCAACCGTCATAAATGCGAGCCGGTTGCCAGGTGTCTGAATTTTGATCACAGGTAACCAGGGGGAGGAGGCTGCAACGGCCGTTAAGTACGAAAAATGGTCGTTGCTTTTTTTTTTTAAAGCGCCGTTGTGACTTTGAACAGTCACTAAGCGAATGGTCGTAAGTTGAGGACCCCCTGGAAAAAACCCCAAGTCGGGAAGGTTTTGGTTTGGGAGACCTCCATCCCTGCTCCACTAAGCACAAGAGTCTGCTGGTTCTCAAAATAAAAATTTATTCAGTAACAAGAACATGGAGTCAGCCCCCGTGGAGGTTGGGAGTTCACATTTAAAAACAGCCGAGCATCCTTGTGTCCAGGCAGTCTATCTTAGAAGCCCCTGGGAGAGAGAGGGAGCCCAGAGGATGTGGGGTGGGGGGGGAGAGACAGGTTGGAAGGGGAAGAAGGGAAAGAGGGGGACGAACATGGTTCCCCCCCCATTCCCTGTCCCGAAGTTGCTGGAGAGACCCCCACCCCATCCCACGTTGCAGACAGACACACACGCACACCCACACCCCAATTTTACGATGGCCAGGATGCACCCCTTCTGCCCACCCTGCAAAAATGCAAATCCCCGTTTGGAGAAGACACCCACCCCTACAGATTACAGCTAGCCCCCCCCCAATTCCAAAAGACAGGTGGGTCCTTCGCTGGAGCAAAGCTGCACCGGGGAGCCTTTGCAAAAGCCTTTGGACGGATGAGACCCCAGATGAGAAAAACACCCCCCCAATCCTCCAAAACATCTGGAGGGGGGGAAAGAATAGTGGTGGTGGCGGTAGCCTTCCTGTGCTGCCCGTCAAAGGGGGGGGGTCTTTTTGGTCTGGATGGGGGGTTGGAGTGGCTGTGAGGATCGAGGGGAAGATGGGCCCGGGGTTACAATTTCAGCTGGGGCAAGGACCCCATTTTTTGGGGGGGGAAATAGCAAAGCCCCCCCCCTTGGGTGGTGTTGGGAGGCTGAGGATGCTCAGTTCTTACAAGGGGGGGGACGCACAACGGGTGAGAGAAGCTCGAGAGAAGCTCCGTGTTTCTCAACCTTTAAGAGGCGTGGACTTCCAACTCCCAGAATTCCCCAGCCGGAAGGACCGGCTGGGGAATTCTGGGACCAAGGTTGGGAAATGCTGCAGTGCTCGCCAAGATATCCCCCTTCGCGCTTTCGGTACAAATGCCGCTCGCTCGCCTGTTGGGGGGTTCCCGTAAGCGTCCAATTCTCAGACTCTACAAGGTTGACAGTGCAGTGAAAAATGAAGGGTGGTTTTTTTTCTTTTTTGGGGGGGGAAAGGAAATGGGGACTGCTGGAGAGAGATTTCCCCCCTCCCAAAAAATTGCCCCCTTTAACAAAAACAAACAGCAATCCGATCCGATCGGCCTGAGTTTTTTCATCAATCGACATCAATTTAAGCCGAAAGCCAGCCAGAGCTTTTGCAAAGCTTTTCCGGCCCTCTTGGTTTAGATTGTGAGAAAAAGGGAGTTGGGGGGGGGAGGCTGCCCCCCCAAGGCTGCAGATATTGGGTTGCCCGAGTCTGGGGTGCAACTGGATGAACAGAAGGCTGAAGTTCCCCTTCTCAAAAGACCCCCCCTCCAATGAGCTGCAAAGTGCAGGTTTCGCTTCCAGAAGAGACCCCCCCCTGATGACTTAAGAAATGGAGGTGAATAGTTTGGGGTCCCTGCCCCCCCAAATACAGACTCCCCCGTTTCTCGCTCTTGGGTTAAAATACCGCTCCCCGGAGGGTGCAATTTTTAAATTCGCCGCC
This sequence comes from Vipera ursinii, assembly GCF_947247035.1. Taxonomy (NCBI): domain Eukaryota; kingdom Metazoa; phylum Chordata; class Lepidosauria; order Squamata; family Viperidae; genus Vipera; species Vipera ursinii. The sequence continues at coordinate 357,524,716 of NC_139512.1, read as the reverse complement.
TGCACAGGGAAAGAAACGTAAAATAAAAACCAAAATTTTGGGGATAGGGTGAGATTCAGACGGCAGAAGGGGCTCCAACTTTTGGCACCAGTGCGAGAAAACCCCCCCCCAAAACCGGGAGCTGGCTGTGATCCAACGGGGAGAAAACCCCCCCCACTACACACACCCCTCTCAAGATCCAATCGACGGCTTCTTTCTTTGAGAAGGAAAAAAAAAAAGGGAGAAAAATCAAAATTTTAAGGTTCTCTTAAAGCAGCCCGGAAAAGTCACCAGCGCAACAACCGATCGGAGAAGAATTCCTGAATTATCTCTCTGCTCCAATTTATTCAGGCAGGCCTGGATTTTTTTTTTGTCCCACTCAAGAGCAAGAAGGATGATGGATCGTGATGTGTGTGTGTGTGTGTGTGTGTGTGTGTGTGTGTGTGTGTGTGTGTGTGTGTCTCATTTAAAGCCCTCCAATCTTGGTGGTTAGCTGGGCTGACGGTGGCCACGGAAGGATCTAGGGCAAGGGTAGGCAACCTTGGCTGGTTTATGACTCGTGGACTTCGACTCCCAGAATTCCTGAGCCAGCATGGGGGAATTATGGCCCCTTCATGACTTGTGGACTTCAATTCCCAGAATTCCTCAGCCAGTTCTGGGAGTGGAAGTCCACGAGTCATAAAAGAGCCAAGGTTGCCTACCCATGGTCTAGGATAGGGATAGGCAACCTCGACTCTTTTATGACTCATGGACTTCCACTCCCAGAATTCCTGAGTCAGCTATGCTGACTCAGGAATTCTGGGAGTGGAAGTCCATGAGTCATAAAAGAGCCAAGGTTGCCTACCCCTGGTCTAGGACAACTCGTTGCGGCTAACTCACTACTTGCTAACTCGCCGTTCTGTGCAGGATAACTCAATGCGACAAATGTTATCCACCACGCTTCCGTGGACGTTATTTGATTTCTATTTTTCTCGATGTAATTGTCCAAGGAACCGTGGCGGGTGACATTTATCGCGCTGAGTTATCCCGCCTGGAATTGTCTCGCGGCGAGTCGACGACAGCAAATTGTCCCGTCGGAAGACGGGTTGCGGCGAGTTCACCCATTCCAGCCACAGAGAAGCCCCCTCCTCGCAATTAAGGGGTGTGGGCATCCAGCCGGGCTTGGAGGGTAAAAAAAAAAAAGGGGTACTTCCTCCAAAATTAACTCTACACCACCCTCAAAAGTCCACCAGGCCAAGCTGAGCTACAACAATCTGCACAACGTTCAAGTTAAGACTCGGAGACCTTTATGAGAAGGGGGACCGGACCCGTCCCCCCAAAAAAATACCTTCCTGCCGACGGGTGCCCTCTTGAGCTGGGAAGTCGACGGTACGTTTCAAGCGCCCCGCTTAAACCTATCATAAGTCCCAAGAGAAGAAGAACAGAGCACCCCGCTTCCCGGAAAGTTTTGGGGTGCAATCCACCAGGGGTCTCTCTTAATCTCTTTGTGGACCTCAAGTTTCTGGCCCTCAACTGGTCTGGAGATCTACCGAGTCCACAGGAAGAGAATAAAAACCAACACGCGACAGGTTTTTCTGGATGTGGTTTCTTAGCCTTCTAAGAAATAAATGATTTTTTTTAAAAAAGAAAGAAAAAAGAAGAAGAAGTAGTAAGGACAGAGTCGGCAACTTTCCCGGCCTGCCCAAGCGTGTAAAAAATAAAAATAAAAATAAAAATCCAGACACGGTTCTTCTTCTTCGGGTGGCGGGGAAGAGGAAGGAACGTTTCAGTGCATTAATACATTCCGCCCTGCCGGAAGTGTGACGCGACAGCCGTCGTGGGGAAAAAAACCCTGATTTCCAGAAAAGAGGGGAGAAAGGAACGGGAAGGAGCATCGCGCCACGCACACCCGTCCACGACAAAACACCAAGAGAAGCATCTCGGAGAGGCAGGTTAACGCAACGGGGTCGATCCAAAGGCGAAAAAACCCCCCAAAACCACGGAAATTAAAAAAAACACACACAAATCAAAACAGCCCCACACAACTCACATGCGTTTTGGCACCAGCTGGCAAAATAACTAACCCGCCCCCTCCTAATTTTCAAATATTTGTTGTTGTTTTTTTAAAAAAAACAAAGCAGTTGGTAACTATCAAATGGTCCAGCCCAGGGGTAGGCAACCTCGGCTCTTTTAGGACTCGTGGACTTCAACTCCCAGAATTCCTGAGCCAGCTTGGCTCAGTATGGAAACCTCTCCCTTTCCCCTCAGCATGGCTGGCTCAGGAATTCTGGGAGTTGAAGTCCACGTGTCATAAAGCGGCCTAGGCCTAGACCAGGAGTACGCAACCTTGGCTCTTTTATGACTCGTGGACTTCAACTCCCAGAATTACTGAGCCAGCGTGGCTCAGCAAGGAAACCTCTCCCTTTTCCCTCAGCATGGCTGGCTCAGGTCCACCAGTCATGAAGGGGCCATAGTTTCCCCCATGCTGGCTCAGGAATTCTGGGAGTTGAAGTCCACGTGTCATAAAGCGGCCTAGGCCTAGACCAGGAGTATGCAACCTCGGCTCTTTTAGGACTCGTGGACTTCAACTCCCAGAATTCCTGAGCCAGCTTGGCTCAGTATGGAAACCTCTCCCTTTCCCCTCAGCATGGCTGGCTCAGGAATTCTGGGAGTTGAAGTCCACGTGTCATAAAGCGGCCTAGGCCTAGACCAGGAGTATGCAACCTTGGCTCTTTTATGACTCGTGGACTTCAACTCCCAGAATTCCTGAGCCAGCGTGGCTCAGTATGGAAACCTCTCCCTTTCCCCTCAGCATGGCTGGCTCAGGAATTCTGGGAGTTGAAGTCCATGAGTCCTAAAAGAGCCGAGGTTGCCTACCCCTGGTCCAGCCAAATTCCCAAAGGGGAGCGCAAATAACCGGAGAGAATTCGGTTTAAATGGGGAGAGAGAGGGGGGGGAAAGAAAAAGAAAAAATGGATTTTCCAGTTTACGGAAGAGATGTTAGCCTCTTGAAGTAGGACAAAGGGAGGGGGGGGGCTAAGGACAAAAATCCCCACCCCCCCACCCCGTTTTTTTTTATAATAAGTCCTATTATGTACAGAAACACAAACACGCACAATTTTTCCCCCCTCCCCATGTTTTGGTGACACGAAGTTGGGGGGAACGGGACCCCAGAGGGGTAACCACCCCCCCTACTCTTAATTCATTTCTGGACTCTAATCGAAGTGCTTGATGGGAGGGGAGGGAAGGGAAAGGCAAGGAGACACACCCACCCACCCACGAGCCCACCCCACCCCACCCACCCCCACTTCCAGAGCTTTGCACAGTGGAGAGAAAGGAGAGAGAGATAGCCGGCAAGTTTTGAGAAGGCCCACCGTTTTATTCAAGTAACCGGAGAATCGGACCCTTTTATATATATTTTTTCCCAACGCCTGCCTTAAAAGAACACCTGTTCCGGAAAATAAATTTTGTTTATATATATATATATATATATATATATATATATATATATATATATATATATATATATATATATATATATACACATATACATATATATATATATATACACATATACATATACATATATATATATATATATATATATATATATATATATATATATATATATATATATATATATGCGTCCTCTTTTTTTTGCAGCTAAAAAGGGGCTGTTTTCAGCAAAGGGGAATTTATATATATATATATATATATATATATATATATATATATATATATATATATATATATATGCGTCCTCTTTTTTTTTGCAGCTAAAAAGGGGCTGTTTTCAGCAAAGGGGAATTTATATATATATATATATATATATATATATATATATATATATATATATATATATATATATATATATATATATGCCTCCTCTTTTTTTGGTGGCTAAAAAGGGGCTGTTTTCAGCAAAGGGGAGCTTGCAAGCCCGCAAACGGAGACAGCGGGCGAAGCTACGGATTGCCCGCCGTGTTGCAGAGGCCTTTGGGTGGGTGGGCACGCACGGGCAAAGAGGCTTCCCTGCCAGCTTGCAAAGGTGGGCAGATGTTTTTAAGGGAAGGGGGCACACCATGGCTGCGGGGGGGGGGCTTCCTGGGGGGAGGGGAAGAGGAAGGAGAAAATCGGAGACAAGGTTCGGACACCGGCCCTCTCCAGCCAACAACCCTGTGGGTGGGTGGGTGGGGTTGCACCCCCTCCTCAAATGCATCGGGGGGGGGGGCTCCACAGGAGTTGGCATGGTGGAAATCAGTGGCATTAACGGGTGCAAAAATATTGTCCTGACGCGCGTGTGCTGCAAAATTGTGGCCTCTCCCCCGGACATCTTTGGAGGTGAGCAGAGAGAGAAATAAAACTTCATAACTGTTTGGGTCCAGGGGTTCAACCCTCAAGGAGGGGGGGGGGTGCGAGCCCCCACCCTCTAATTAGCAGAGCGGGGGGGGAGGCTTTGCACACCCCCAAACCCTACAACGGCATGAGTGTGATGGTGGGAAAATAAAACCCACAGCCTCTTCCCCCCCCCCGCCCCTTTGATTTGCAAAAGAAAGAGTGTTCTTTTAAGACAAAGCTGGAAAAAAAATAGAGGTAAAAAAATCTTTTCGTAGGAAAAGAAAAAACCACCCAATGAAAAACAAAACGAGATAAAACAGAAGAGAACAATGGATGGGGGAGTCCTTTTTTTTTTTAAACGAACAAAAAAAAAACAACAAAGCTTGAATTTTAGCCCACCTGGAAAATGTACATGCAAAAAAAGGAGGAACCGTACAAATAAAAGAACATACATACACACACATATATAGATCTATATATGTATATATATATATATATATATATATATATAAAAAAACAACTCAACCTAACTAATAAAGTGCATGTTTCGGTATATATTACATCTGCGCCAATTTGAAGAACACACAACCCAGGAATTGTGAAAAGTTTGAAGGAGGGGGAAGGGGAGGGAGGGGAATCTGAGATCACATCGTATTATAGACGGGGTTGGCGGTTCGTTTCCGCTCGGATTTTTTTAACTTCCTGGGCAGTCGAGTTCTGGCGGGGGGATTTCGAGAGAGGCCGGCTGGCTGGGCCGGGCCGTGGCGCCAAGTCCACGTTCCTTCGGGGGGGCCACAGGTCGGGGGGAAGTCTTGGGCAAATTGAGCCCGGGGCCTTTCCACCGGCCGGCTCAGGGCCAAGCTTTCCCACAGCTTGACCGGTTCCACCAAATGCCTCGTGGGCTCGGGAGACAGGATGGCCAAGCAGGAGATGGCCGGATCCGGCATGGGGACCCGGAGCGATTCTGGCGAGACCGGCCTGGCGCCGGTGGACAGACAGCAGCCACGGGGCAAGTCGTCCTTCAGAGAGCCTAGACAGTCCAGTTTGGCCAAAGAGGCCGAGCGCTTCATTTGGGACGGGGCGGTCAGCCCGGCTTGCCGCAAGCGGCATTCCAGTTCTTTCGCCAGCTGCTTGACCAGGCTGCTCCCCTGGCCGTCGTCTTTGGCGCAACCGTCGCAGCTGGAACGGCGAGGGAAAGGGCAGCGGAGAGGCGGTGCTGCGCAGATGTCTGGGTTTTCCCCCGGATTGGGGGTCCAGCGTGTCCAGGGCAAGGAACCCCTTCCCCTCTCCTCCAGGGAGAAGTGCCCATTTCCAGCATAGCCCCCCGAGGGAGCCGGCTCAGATTCGGTGCTTGTGCTGTCCTGAGTGACCCCCTCCAGGCCGAGACGGTGCTGGCCACATGAAGGTGGTGGAGGGGAGTTCCTCGCGAGGTTGGCAGGAGAGAAGGGGGTTGCCGGGTTGGACGGTGCCCCCATCTCCCCCGCCTCCTTGTCCGTCTCCTTGGGGCTCCCCCAAGAGAAGAGGGCTTTGTTGAAGGGGCCGTTTTCCTGTTCTGGAGTCCCGGACGAATCCGGGCTGCATCGCGGCATCTCCGAGCCAAAAGTGGTGTTGCAGTTTTCATCCAGGGTTTTCTCTGGGATCCGGGTGGTGGTCCCCTTCTCGGCCCCCTCCGTGCCAGGCAGAGCAGGTGTGTATTCGATGATCTCGATTCTCTTGGGGAGGGGGTTGAGCAGAGGAAGACCCTCGTCACCCTCCATCCAAAGCACCATCCGGTGCTCGTGGGTGACGCCCGATGTCTCCGCAGGGACTTCTGGTGGGCGAGAGGCTTCCGATGGCGGTTTGGGGACGGTCGCCATCTCACAGCTGCCGCCTGTCCTCAAGACCTCGTTACTCTTCGGGAACTGGGCCGGCTCGTGAGGCGGATCCTCGTTCTTGCCCTTTGCGCTCGGGTCGGACGTGGGGGACTCGTTCCTGGAATTCTTCCGGACGGGGAAGAGGGCAACGGGGGGAGCGTGCTGCAAATCTTGCTGCTCCTGCCGTAGACGCTCTTCGAACTCCAGAGTGGCCCGTCGGACAGAACCAGGACACCATTTGGGCCCGGGGAGGACTCGGGCGTCTGCGGGGTCTTCAGCCAAGCCCTTTCCTTCCACCTCTGGCTTAGAGGCGAGCATCGGGGGCAAGGAAGACCCATCCGGATCCGGTTTCAAAGGCTCCCGAGCCGCTTCTTTCGGAACGGGTCCAGCCGCGTCCCCTGCTTCCTCGGCCTTCCCGTGCTTGCTGTCCCAAGGCCAGGCCGCCTCGGCAGGCGTCTCATGGAGGGGGGTCCTCTTGGACGTTGGGAGTGGATTGTTGGCGGTCTCTGCCTTGGCTGGTCCCTGCGATCCTCCCTGATGGATCGACTCGATCTCAGTGACGATCCCTTTGACCGAGATGACAGGCGAATGGGACCGGATCAGGCCCACGGGAGCCTCTGGTTCCGAGAGCTGAGGAAAAAAAAAAAGGAAGAGAGAAAGCAGAAAAAAGAACCTTAATTTGGTGACAATCCAAATAAGGCTTCAACATCAAATCAGGCCACGTTGCATATAGGCTGTCCTCGACTTACAGTGGTTCATTTAGCGACCGAAGTGACAACGGCACCGAAAACGTACGACCGTTTTTCACACTTACGACCGTTGCACCATCCCCATGGACACGTGATCAAAATTCAGATGCTTGGAAACTGGTTCGCATTTACGACGGTCATGTCCCGGGGTCAGTTTGATCCCCTTTTGCGACCTTCCGACAAGCAAAGCCAACAGGGGAAGCCGGATTCGCTTAACGGCCGTGTTGCCAACTTCACAACTGCCTAGCAACGGTGGCAAGAAAAGGTGGCAAAATGGGGCCAACCTCATTTAACAAATGTCTCTTTTAGCGGCAGAAATTTGGGGCCCGACTATGGTCGCAACTGGAGGAGGGCCTGTAATTCTGAATTTTGACTTTTCTACGTACGATCAGCGTGCAGTCATGATTGGGCCGTAGTTTTTTTTTTTTTTTTTTGCAACGGTTGTTAAGTGAATCTGTAGCCATTAAGCAAACGCTGCATTTTTGTCAAAAACTGAGAAGCAAATGCCAGCTTGGGGAAAACCACAGTTAAATTTGGCCACTTCGCTGTGCTACCCTGTAAATGTTGAGCACCTGAACTGCAGCCATGGGACCGGGGGGAGGGGGAGTGGGGAAGGAAGGGAGACTTAACTTCAAATCTGGATCATCACAACTTTAAACAGTCGCTAAGTGAGCATCCGTAAGTCGAGGACAACCTGCAACCTGATCAACAATGGCAAGGCACAATCAGTATGACCAAGACTCTCTTCCTTCCTGGGTTGCAAATGTGGCGGAGGTCTTCATCTGGCAAAAAGCGAGGGAGGGAGGGAGGGGGCTCTGGGACAGGGTTGCGCGCGCGTACACACACACACACACACATACACACAGAGCAAGTCTGCCGTTTGGCTCTGTGGCTACTCTTTGACCAGCAGAGGGCGCCAGCAGCCAAGGGACCGGGGGCAGCTGCCTGGCCCAGCCTGGAGAAGGGGGCTTGGGCGCCACCAGGACTCTCCACTGCCCCCTCCCCAAGTCCTGGGGGTGGGGAGGGGGGCCAGGAAGTGCATCCACCGGGCTGTTCTTCTGGGGGCACGCTGCAATTTGGGAAGATGCCAAGCAGCAGGAGGAAGAGGGGAAGCTAGTGCTGGTGCCCCCCCCCCGGCACAAAAGGGGAAGGGATGGTACTTCAGTCAGGGTTAATTCCCATTCGCTTTCTCATCTGTCTATCTGTCTGTCTATCTATCTATCTATCTATCTATCTATCTATCTATCTATCTATCTATCTATCCATCCATCCCCCTTCTATCAATCATCATCAATCCATCCATTTCCCCATCCATCCATCCATCTTCCTATCTATCCATTCTATCTATCCTCTCCATTCATCCATCCTCTCTATCCATCACCCCTGTCTATCAATATCTGTCTCCATCAATCCATCTATCTATCCATTTTATCTATCTATCTATCTATCTATCTATCTATCTATCTATCTATCTATCTATCTATCTTTCTATCTATCCTCTCTCCATCCATTCATTCTCTCTATCAATCATCATCAATCCATCCATTTCCTCCATCCATCCATCTTTCCTATCTATTCTATTCTATTCTATTCTATTCTATTCTATTCTATTCTATTCTATTCTATTCTATTCTATTCCCATAATTCTCTATTCTATTCTATTCTATTCTATTCTATTCTATTCTATTCTATTCTATTCTATTTTCTATTCTATTCTATTCTATTCTATTCTATTCTATTCTATTCTATTCTATTCTATTCTATTCTAATCGTCTCTCTATCCACCCATCCTCTCTCTATCCATATCTGTCTCCATCAATCCATCCATCTATCTAATATGTCTGTCTGTCTGTCTGTCTGTCTGTCTGTCTGTCTGTCTGTCTGTCTGTCTGTCTGTCTATCTATCTATCTATCTATCTATCTATCTATCTATCTATCTATCTATCTATCTATCTATCTCTATCATCTCTCTCTCCATCCATCAGTCTATCTACTCACCCACCCAGCTACCTATCTGATTTTTGAACCACCCATTTTCCTATGATAGGGACTCTGGCTGGCTGGTGTACAATAAAAAGAATACAATATCAAAACATATATAAATATACCGCTCAAAAAAATAAAGGGAACACTTAAACAACACAATGTACTGTATTTAATAGTAGGATGTCTTATCTTCTGTTCCCTTTATTTTTTTGAGCGGTATATAAAATATAAAGGTTGAAGTTTTAAAATGAGGCAAGGATGATTAAACACTGTTAAACGTTGCCTGCTCCGCTGGGCTCCCCACGCAACGTGGCAGAGCCCGGTTTTTATACCTTTCTGGAAGGCCAGGAGAGCGAGGGTCCACCTCGCCTCCAGCGGAGGATACTCCACTTCAAAAGAGGGGTCTCCAAAACTTGGCAACTTTAAGACCAACTCCCAGAATTCCCCAGCCAGCTTTAAGACTTGTGGACTTCCACTCCCAGAATTCCCCAGCCAACATGCTTTAAGATGGGTGGACTTCCATTCCCAGAATTCCCTAGCCATCATCATCATCATCATCATGGCTGGCTGGGGAATTCTGGGAATGGAAGTCCACAAGTCTTAAAAGTGGCCAGGTTTGGAGAGCCCTGCTTGAGAAACTCCTAGGAGTGACGGGGATCACCCAAACGTTCTCCCTTCCGCCTCGGATACCTTCAGCTGCTCCTCCTCCAGAGAGGACGCCTCCGAGACCTGCGGGGAGCTGCCCGCCGAGGCGCTTCGCCGGGCCTGCTCGGCGGGATCGCAAGGCAGCAGCTCCAAGCCAGAGACCCGGGGAGTGCCGTTTCGCCCGTTGCCCAGGTCTTCCGCCCTGGACGAGGCCCGTGGCCTCTTCTCCTGCGACAGCTCCACAAACTTCTCCAACGCGCTGAAGAAGTCAATCCGATCCGTGCCAAAATCTCCAGCTCTGGCTTCTTCCTCCTCTTCTTCTTCTTCTTCCTCTTCCTCCTCTTCCTCCTCCTCGTCCGGCTGAGAAAGGTTACCGGGCGGGCTGGGCGTGTCTCGCAAGCAGGACTCCAGCTCCTCCATGGGCACCAGGTGGACGTTGCCGTCTCCCGGCTTGAGGGCGTCGTTCTCTAACTCGTCCACCGCCAAGTCCGGAAAACCACTGGCCGATCTCAAGGCATCCCCTTGCTCCAGTAACGCCTCGGAGGGATTGCAGTTGTCTAGAGGCGACTCGGCGTTGCCCGGACAGCATCCAGTAGGGCACCCGTTGAGGTTGTTCAAGTTCAGCTGGTCCTCCCTCTGCTCGGCGTCGAAGTCCCGGGGCGCAATTTCCAGCTGGATCACCCTCTCCTTGCCCGGAAGATTGGCCAAAGGGCCGGAGCCCAAATGGCACAGCAAGGGTCCGTGCGGGCTGGCGCCGATCCCCACAGGCACCGCCACCAGGCTGCTGGAAGACCGGTTCTCGGAGATCTGGTCGGCCGAGGTGGTGATTTCCTTTTTGCTGACCTCCATCCCCGACTTGCCGATGGGCTCGTGGTGGTCCGAGATGTCGCTGTCGGAATGCGAGCGCCAGAGCTTGTTGTGGCGTTGCTTGCTGTGGAGAGAGAGAGAGAGACAGAGAGAAAATGAAGGGAGAAGGGTTTATTTATTTATTTTATTTCGTACAGATTGGGTGAGACCTGGCTCAAAAAAGAGTAACTGCGAAAGGGGATCTTGGAGTCCAATTGGATGATTGCTTAAAGGCGAGCCAGCCGTGTGAAGCAGCAGCAGCCAAAAAAGCGAATGCAATCCCGGGTTGCATAAACAGAGGCATAGAATCAAGATCACACGAAGTATTGCCGTGTTTCCACAAAAAGTAAGGCCTACACTGGGGGTCTTCAAACTTGGCCCTTTGATGACTTGTGGACTTCAACTCCCAGAGTTCCTCAGCCAGTGTGCCTGGCTGAGGAATTCTGGGAGTTGAAGTCCACAAGTCATCAAAGGGCCAAGTTTGAAGACCCCTGGCCTACACTAACAATAAGCCTTAGCTTGAGTTTGGAGGGTGGGCCTAATATAAGCTCTAGCCCCAAAATAAGCCCTAGTTTTAGGGTGGGGCGCACACCTAAAAATCAAGCTAGGGCGGGGGTGTGTGGGTGGGTTTGCCCTATGCACCCCACACCCCGCCTACCTGGCAGCCAGGCCTCTCCTCGCCGGCCCACTTTTTGTGAGGCCTCTTCTGCAGCCAGGCCTGCATTTCACAGCCACAGGGCTTTCTAGAAGGCCTGTGCAGTGAAGAACCGAGCTATGAGTTCAATCCGTAGCTCGGTTCTGCAAAACCTCAGCAGCTGATCACCAAGCTATGGATTGAATCCATAGCTCGGTACTCGGCTGCTTAGGCCTTCTGGAAAGGCCTGACTGCAAAATGCAGGCCCAAGTGCAGCTGCAGAACTTCGGCCCCAGAAAAAGTGGACCGGCTGGGTGGTGCTGTCTGTCGGTGCCAGAGATGAGGTAAGGCCTACCCTGAAAATAAGACCAGGTGCTTCTTTTGGAGGCAAAACAACAACAACAACCCGGTCTTATTTTCGGGGAAACATGGTACTATCGCTTTATAAAACCCTACTAAGACCACACCTGGAATACTGCATCCAATTTTGGTCACTATACTACAAAAAAGATCTTGAGACTCTGGAAAGAGTGCAGAGAAGAACAACAAAGATGATCAGGGGACCGGAGGCTACAACATACGAAGAACGATTGCTGGAATTGGGGGTGCCTGGTCTAAGGAAGAGAAGGACGAGGGGGGGCATGATAGAAGTCTTCCAGTATCCCAGGGGCTGCCCCAAAGAAGAGGGAGTCAAGCTATTCTCCAAAGCCCCTGAAGGCAGGAGAAGAAGCAACGGATGGAAACACATCATGGAGAGAAGCAACCTGGAACTAAGGAGAAACTTCCTGACAGTGAGGACAATTAACCAGCGGAACTGCTCGCCACCAGAAATTGTGGGCGCTCCATCCTTAGAGGTTTTTAAGAAGAGGTAGCTAAACAGTCACTTGTCTGAGACGGTATAGGTTCTCCTGCCTGAGTGGGTGGCTGGACTAGAGGACCTCCAAGGTCCCTTCCAGCTGTACTCTTTTCTAGTGCCAGTTGTTTGGTGACCGTTTGAAGTTACAACGCCACGCCAAAAAGCGACGTAGGACCGTTATTCATACTTAAACGACCCTCGCAACACCCCCACCCCCACCCCCTTCATGGTCAAGTGATCCAAATTCGGATGCTTGGCAACGGGCTCGTATTTATGACCGTCGCAGTGTCCTGAGGTCATGCGATCACCTTTTATGGAGGAGCAAAGTCGGTGGGAAAGTCAGATTCACTTAACAATCGTGTTGCCAAATGTTGGAGGTGTGGTAGTTTAGAAGCCACCTATTTTCACATGTGGTGGACTTGTAGAAATATAAAAGCTTTTTGGATTAAAATTTGGTGGAACATTCAAAAGATTTTTAAGAGAAAGATAAAGTTTTCTCCGCAATCGTTTTTATTGGGCATTGTTGTAGATTGTGATGTTAAAGAAACTAATTTGATGTTGAATATGATAACAGCAGCACGGTTACTGGTGGGACAATATTGGAAGAAGGATAGTTTGCCCACTGTAGAAGAATGGGTGTTTAAAGTTTCGAATCTTGCAGAAATGTCTAAGATTTCTGCTTATTTGAAAGATCATTCACAGGAAAGATATATTTCAGTTTGGAGGAGATGGATAAATTATATTCAGAACAAATATGGGACTAAAAAGTTCCATGTAGCTTATGAGTAGATTTTAGTGGGATATTGTTATTGGCACGTTGTTTGTAGTTATATTAAAGGGGAGTTAAAGCACATTATGAATTTGGTTAATTGTATATTATGCATAATTTTTATTTAGAATATGATTATTGTAACTATAATCCTGTATTTAGCTCTGGGAAGTGGGGGGGGGGAAGTGGGTGAGTTTGGGGTGGGAGGGATTTGGGGATATATTGTAAAATTTTGTTTTTGTAAAACTCTTTAATAAAAAAAAACAACAATCGTGTTGCCAACACTGGGAAACCGCTTCTGGACTTCCTGCCTGAGGTGGGGGGGGGGGGGAAATGGAGCTTTGATTTGGGATTAGATAAGCTCGTCGTGACAAAAACGGCTAGCTTATATTACTACGCAAAAGTGAAAAGTTGAGGTTTGATGCTATCACCTTATTCTACTCCACCAAAAGGAGTTGGAAGTCGAGCCATTTCCTCTCTTTTCCCCCCCTTCCCCCCTTCCCTTATTTTCCTATCATTTTCTTTTCCGTTTTTTATTATAATATTTGGATCAGCAAACAAAAATTTCGAACGAGAACCGGGTTGCTAACTTAGCCGCTGCAGGGATTCACTTAACAACTGTGGCCAGAGGAGGTGTGGTGGTGAAGATGCAACGTATTTTCATATGTGGTGGACTTGTAAAAAGGTTAAAGCTTTTTGGATCAAAATTTGGTGGAATATGCAGAAGATATTTAAGAGAAGGATAAAGTTTTCTCCGCAATTGTTCTTACTGGGTATTATTACTGATACTACTGTTGTGGACATTAAATTGATGTTGAACTTAATTACGGCAGCAAGACTTTTAGTAGGGCAATATTGGAAGAAGGAAGAAGAATGGACTCTAAAAGTTTCCAACCTGGTGGAAATGGCAAAGATTTTGGCGTATTTGAAGGACCATTCGCAACAACGTTATATTATGGAGTGGAAAAAATGGATTGATTATATCCAGAATAAATATGGGACTAAAAAGTTTCATTTAGCATTTGAATAAGTATCGATGTGATATTTATATTGCTTGTAGTCATTTTATAAGAGCTAAAGTGCGGTAGACCTAATAGTTCATTGTTGTTAGCATATGGTAGTTTATTTATTTTATTATTTATTTATTTTAATCCCATTTATATCCCGCCCTTTTCCGAAGACTCAGGGCGGCTTACAATTTAAGCACAAACCAATGTGCTTAGCAATAGCCTTCATTCTATGTATATGCCTGCTTATTAGGGCTTTCGCCCCCCCCCCCACCGGCATTATTACAAAGTCAGCTTAATTGCCCCCAACAATCTGGGTCCTCATTTTACCTACCTGGGAAGGACGGAAGGCTGAGTCCACCTTGAGCCTGGTGGGACTCGAACCTGCACTCATTGCAGGCAGCTGGTGTTACTTAAGGAGGCATTAGCCCACTGCTCCACCAAGGCTCGCTAGTTTATGATTGTTTCTACTTTTATACCTTGTATTTAGCTCTGGGAAGTCGGGGAGGGGGGAAGGGGAGGGGGGAGGGTTGGGTTGGGAAGGGGTGGGTGGGTGGGGAGGGGTTGGTTTGTTAAAGATAAAATGTATTGAAAAACTTTTCAATAAAAAAAAAACAACTGTGGCCAGAAAGGTCGCTAAAGAACTGTTTTGCTTAGCGGCAAAAACCTGGGGCTCAGTTGTCGTCGTTAAGTCGGGGGCTACTTGCACGTCGCTGAGTGAGAAGCAGAGGGAGAAAGAAATACAAGGAGTGCTCGACTGACGCCAAATTTATGTCGCTAAACGAGAAGTGGGCTAGGGGAGTTTCCCTCCCACCCGCCATTTTATGGCTTTTCCTGCCTTGTCTGTTAAGCGAATGGGTGCAATTGTTGAGTTTGCAATACGGTCGTTAAGCAGATCCGGGTTCCCCCCCCCCCGTTGAGTTTGCTTGTCAGGTCGCCAAAGGGGGAATCGTGTGAGCCCCCCCCCCCTCGGGACACCGCAAACCGTCGTAAATCTGAGCCGGTTGCCGAGGCTCCCGCATTTGGATCCCGTGAGTGCGGGGGAGATGCTGCAACGGTCGTTAAGCGTGAGACGCGGCGCTAAGTCGCTTTTTCCCCGTGCCGTTGTAACTCGGAATGGTCACTAAATGAATTGTTGTTATGTGGAGGATTACCTGCACGTCAGTGAGCGAGAGAAGCAGAGGGGGGAAAACAACAACAACAACATTGTGCAAGCTTTTTTGGAGCCTTGAGCAAGGAGAGGTGAAGGAGAAAACACCGACGGACACAGTCCGGCCAGGATCAACATCCGAAGCCTCAAGAGATCAGGTTGCTTAGGGCAATGGAGACCCAGAGGGTGTTTTTGTGTCTTTAGCGGACGCTCCGTCAGGTCACACGCTCTGCCAGCGGTCAGCTGCTGGTCCTGTTTGGCCATCTGTTCCCAGGAACACAGCGGCAAAAACAGGCCAGGCAATCCTGCGGCCGCCAGCCGTGACCGAGGGGAAGGGCCGGTCAAGTCAGCCGGGCCCGGTGGCACCTTGCCCTGTTCCCCCCTCCCCCCCACACACACACACATGGCTGGGCTTGCAAGGCTGTTGGGGGTGCAGAGACTTTGGGAGACATTGGCTCCATGGGCCCTTTTAGCTCTGCTCTGCTCTATTCTAGAAGCAACCTAGAACTAAGGAGAAACTTCCTGACAGTTAGAACAATTAACCAGTGGAACCACCTGCCTCCAGAAGTGGTGAATGCTCCAACACTGGAAGTTTTTAAGAAGAGACTGGACAGCCCTTTGTCTGAAATGGTAGAGGGTTTCCTGCCTGAGCAGGGGGTTGGACTAGAAGACCTCCAAGGTCCCTTCCAACTTATTATTATTATTATTATTATTATTATTATTATTATTATTATTATTATTATTATTATTATTCTTTATTTTAATTCTATTCTATTCTATTCTTTATTTTAATTCTATTCTATTCTATTCTTTATTTTAATTCTATTCTATTCTATTCTATTCTTATTTCTATTCTGTTCTTATTTCTATTCTATTCTATTATTCTATTCTATTCTTTATTTTAATTCTATCCTATCCTATCCTATCATTATTCTATTCTATTCATTTTAATTCTATTCTATTCTATTCTATTCTATTCTATTCTATTCTATTCTATTCTATTCTATTCTATTCTATTCTATTCTTTATTTTAATTCTATTCTTTTCTGTTCTATCCTATCCTATATTTTCTTTTCTATTATGTCCTGTCCTCTCTTGTCCTGTCCTGTCCTGTCCTGTCCTGTCCTATCCTATCCTATCCTATCCTATCCTATCCTATCCTATCCTATCCTATCCTATCCTATCCTATCCTATCCTATTCCATTCCATATTTTCTATTCCGTTCTATATCCTATCCTATCCCATCCCTTTGCATGGCTTGCAACGTTTTGCCCCATGCCCACCTGGGGGCACCTCTCTCTCTTTTTAATAATGCCTTGGAAAGGCCACACGTGGAATATTGCGTGCAGTTTTGTTCGCCACAATCCCCCCCCCCCAAAAAAAGTTGAGACTCTTTGGAAAGAGTGCAGAGAAGAGCAACTAAGATGATCAGGGGGCTGGAGGCTAAAGCATAACCAAGAACGGCTGCAGGACTTGGGTTTGTCTATAAAGAAAAGAAGAAACTGGGGTGATATGATAGCAGCATCCCAGTATTTTGAGAGACTGCCAGAAAGAGGAGGTGGTCACATTCACCAAAGCAACAGAGGGCAGGACAAGAAACAATGGTTGGAAACTGAGCAGAGAGAGAAAAATTAAGGAGAAATTTTCTGACGATGAGGACAATTAAACAGTGGAACAGCTTGCCACCAGAAGTTGTGGGTGCTCCATCACTGGAGGCTTTTAAGAGGAGACAGGAAAGCCACCTGTCTGAAAGGGTAGAAGGTGGACTAGAAGACCTCCAGGGGGCCTTCCAACTCTGATATTCTATGTTCAACAGCCTCCAACGCCTTTGTCTTTTAACTTTGCCCTGTAAACCGCCCTGAGTCCTTCGGGAATAGGGCGGTATATAAAACTAACTAACTAAATAACATGCGGTGGCTTTTTAAAAGTATGCAGCCAAGCTGGTTATTGGCAAGGCTGAGAACATAAGACCTCCTTGTGGGTGACGTGATAGCAGTTTTCCAACATTTGAAGGGCTGCCACAAAGAAGAGGGGGGGGTGGGTGGGTTTCCCACCTGTTCCGCAAAGCACCTGAAAGCAGGAGAAGAAGCAACGGATGGAAACTAATCCAGGAGAGAAGCAACCTGGAATTCAGGAGAAATTTCCCGAAAGTGAGGATAATTAACCAGTGGAACAGCTTGCCACCAGAAGTTATGGCTGCTCCATCACTGGAGGATTTTAAGAAGAGGTTGGACAACTCCCTTTTGTCTGAAATGGTTAGGGTGATGGTGGGGGTGGACTAGAAGACCTCTAAGGTCCCTTCCCGTTCTGCATTCTGAAAGGCCGGCTACATGTATGCTACTTTCGCACTCTTCTTTGCCACGGCTGCACCGAGGTTGGCCAAAATGCGAGTCTTCTGATCTCTTCCCTGATTCAAATTCCATTTCACATCTATTAGCAAGAAGAAGGCTATTGAGTGATTAATTAACACATTGTTTATGATAATTGACTGTGATCTATTATGCTTTGTTAAACAGGTGAACCCAGAGGTTGTGCTGTTTGCTAAATATGGAGAATGTTATTTGGGAAAACCCCAACCCTAACCCTAACTCTAACCCCGACCCTACCTTATTCCTAACCCTATAAAAAAACTAATGAAATCTATACAAAAAAGAAAGAAAGAAAATTACATTTAACACAGCACAGTCCCTGAGCAAAATGGTTCGGCAAACGTGAGAGTGGATTGTAGGGGCGAGAGTGAAATACCATTTTATCCTATTTCATCTCCCTACCTCTTAAATCGCCGTGTTTGATTCTCCTTTCATTTTAAAAACGCGTGTTGTCCCCATTTCACTTTAAATTGCGTTTTACTTCTATTTTATCCTAAATTATGTTTTAACTAATTCCACTCTAGATTGTTTTCACTGCATTTTAGTATAATGTGTGTTGGGAAACCTCCCCCTTGCTACGGCCCACGGGCTGATCAATAAAGGATTATTATTCAAATTTCTTCCCTTCGGTCCCGTTTCTGGCCAGTTGTTGCTTCACCACACGGTTTCGAAACCCCCTGACATTCAAGCCCACGGCATCTGGCAGCCACGTGGCTGAAAGCGGGGATACCCCCCCCCCCCCGGCCGAAGAAAACACAAAACAGGTTGTCAGACTGGCTGGTTTCTTGTTACAAAAACAAGCCTGAGGCTTTTGCATGAGAAATAACAGGCGGGTAACAGAAGGGAGGGGAAGGGACCCTGGAGGTCTTCTAGTCCAACCCCCTGCACGAGGATGACCCTATGCAGGTAGTCCTCTACTTAGGACCACAATGGAGCTCCAATATTCTATTTCTAAGCAAGGCAGATCTTCAGTGAGTTTTGCCCCGTATTACGCCCTTTCTTGACACCGCCGTTAAGTGAATCACTGCAGTTGTTCAGTTAGTGACGCGGTTGTGAAGTGAATCTGGCTTTCCCCTCCCCCATTGACTTCGCTTGTCAGACGGTCGCAAAAGGGGACCACGTGATCCCGTGAAGGACGCTGCAACTGTCCGTCATAAATATGAGTCAGTGGCCGCAGTGTCTGAATTTTGATCATGTGACCTGGGATGCGGCAACTGTCAGTCATAAATACGAGCCAGTGGCCGAAGCGTCTGAGTTTTGATCACATGACCACGGGGACGCTGCAACGGTGGCAAGTGTGAACATTGGTTATCAAGTCACTTTTGTTGTGACCTGGAACAGTCACTAAACGAGGACCCGTGTGTGCAAGCGGACCCACCTGGCCAGGAGGATGCCCTGGTATTCCTCCAGCTGGCGCATGAAGCTGGGGTTGGGCTTGGTGACGCTGCGGCGCTCCTTGACATAGTCGTAGGCCCGGTCGAGGTTCCAGCCGTACTCCTTCATGGCGTAGGCGATGACGGTGGAGGCCGAACGGCTGACGCCCATCTTGCAGTGGACCAGGCACTTGGAGCCGTTCTTCCTAGGAGGGGACGGGCAGGCGGACGGTTGCAGGAGGAGGAGGAGGAGGCAGAGAGGGACCCCCAGCCCCAGAAGGCACACACACACACACACACCAGTCTGGCACCGCCTCAGGTTCACAAGCAGGGGAAATCCGTCCGTCTGTCCACCCCACCCCACACCTGCTGAAATGTCTGCCCATCATCCATCCATCCATCTCTCTCTCTCTGTCATCTATTTATCTTTTATCTATCAGCTATCTTTAATTTGTCCATCATTATCTATCAGCTGTCTGTCTGTCTGTCCATGTATCTATAGACAGTTTCAATTATCTATATCCACAGTGCCCGTCTGTCTCTCTACAATGTCTCTATTTTTATTATCTATCTATATCTAGCGTTTCTGTCTATCTATCTATACCTTTCTCTATTTCTATTATCTCTATCTATCTATCTATCTATCTATCTATCTATCTATCTATCTATCATCTATCAATCAATTTATCTATCTATAATCTATTTATATCTATCTATCTATCCATCATCTATCAATTTATTTATCTATAATCTATTTATATCTATCTATCTATCATCTATCTATCTATCTATCTATCTATCTATCTATCTATCTATCTATCTATCATCTATCTATCTATCTATCTATCTATCCATCTATCTATCTATCTATCTATCTATCCTATTATATCTATCATCTACCAATCAACTTATCTATCTATAATCTATTTATATCTATCTATCTATATCTATCTATCTATCTATCTATCTATCTATCTATCTATCTATCTATCTATCTATCCTATTATATCTATCTATCATCTATCAATCAATTTATCTATCTATAATCTATATCTATCTATCTATCTATCTATCTATCTATCTATCTATCTATCTATCTAATCATCTAAATCAATCTATCTATCTATCTATCTATCTATCTATCTATCTATCTATCTATCTATCTATCTATCTATCTCTGTGTCTGTCTGTCTGTCTGTCTGTCTGTCACATCTCTCTGTCTCATTTGTCTGGCTCTCTCAATCTAGTGTGCCATTTTGACCACATTCTAGGGACACCCCTGCTTATTGCACATGCAGGCTTCTGTGGCAGAGCTGTGTCTCCCAAAAGCGGGGGGTCTGCACCCCCAGCCTTGGAGCACTAACTGGGAAGGGCTTCTCTTAACCACCTTTAAGCAGACAAGGTTCTCAGAAGAACCACATTTCCCTAACCAGGTGGAATATCCTCCTTCCGCTCTTAATCACCCTTAAAGGCTGATTTAATCCAGCCATTGGCTGGGGTTCAGCCCCCCCCAGGCTCTTTAAGGACGGGCAACTTACCCCCTCTTGGCGACCTGTGGACTTCAACTCCCAGAATTCCCGAGTCAGCTGGGCAGGGCTCAGGAATTCTGGGAGTTGCTCCAGCCCTGCTCTGGAATGATTCCAGGCCGCAAAATAAATTAAAGCAACCGCAGGAGGCCATTTATGAACGGCACAGAAAAAGCAAGCGTAGGGAGAAAAAAAGGGACTGACTTTGCTTTGGAGATGAATTTGTAGGTGTCGTTCCAGTAAGCCAGCAAATCCGTCGCCTCTTCGTCGTAAACTCGGATATTGTGGTACTCAAAAACTCCCGGGAAGAAATTGTCGATCTCACGAGTGACGTTCAGAATATACCGCACCCTGCAGGCAAATGGGAGAGGCTGTACTCTTCGTTTATCATCCTTAATCCTGAATTCTCTTTACAAATCACGCAAGCGGGCGACCCGTATCCGACACACCTCCCTCCTCCTCCTCCTCTTTCCCCCACAACGAGAACCCTGTGAGGTGGGCTGGGCTGAGAGAGAGAGGGACTGGCTTAAAGTCACCTTTCAAGGGTAAGGCAGGATTAGAACTCACCGCCTCCCGCTGCCTAGCCTGGTGCCTTAACCGCTAGGCCAAACTGCCTCTCTCTGCTCTCTCAAACTAATCCTCGCTTGACAACAAGCGTTCGGATTAGGATCTCCGCTGATCAGCAGGGCAATTATTGAATGGGTCGTGCCTGCTTTTTATGATCTCTTTTTTGCCAAGGAAAAAGGAAATCACCAGGCGACGGTGAGTTCTAGTCTCGCCTTAGGCATGAAAAGGCAACTGGGTGTCTTTGGGCCAATCACCAGGAGACAAGAGTTCTAGTCCCGCCTTAGCCATAAAACCAGCTGAGAGACTTTAGACCAATCACCAGGAGACGGAGAGTTCTAGTCCCGCCTTAGGCATGAAAGGCAACTGGGTGGCTTTGGGCCAATCACCAGGAGACAGAGTTCTAGTCCCGCCTTAACCACTGCAGCACCACCATGGCTTCTTTCTTTCTTTCTTTCTTTCTTTCTTTCTTTCTTTCTTTCTTTCTTTCTTTCTTTCTTTCTTTCTTTCTTTCTCTTTCTTTCTGTCTCTCTCCTTCCTTCCTTCTTTCCTTCCTTCCTTCCTTCCCAAACAATAGCACTTAGACTTATATACTGCTTCATGGTGTTTTACAGCTCCCTCTGAGCGGTTTACAGAGTCAGCCTCTTTGCCCCCAACCATCTGGGTCCTCCTTTTACCGACCTCGGAAGGACGGAAGGCTGAGTCAACCTGAAGCTGGTCAGGATCGAACTTCCTGGCTGTGGGCAGAGTCAGCCTGCAATACCGTATTCTAACCACTACACCACCAGGGCTCTTGAGAATGACCTGTAGATAAATCTCCAGGAACACTGAAGGAAGTGTGTACGCATCACACACACAGACACACACACACAGACACAGACACACACACACAACCAGTGCCTTCTACACACACACACTCACACGAATGCACGCATGCCCAAACACACATACAAGCGTCTTGAATGTGAACTTTCCTTCAAAGAGGCAATGACAGCCAATAAAACCAACAGTTTATTTAAATCGCTGGATTAAACCAAATTCATCCAACTGAACCCAAACAACAAAACTTGTGTTTCGGGAGGACAATTTTGGTGGCCAACTCACCCTCTAGTCTGCAAGTCTTCTAGATTGGAGGCATTCCACTCCGAACCCTGCAGAAACAGGCGAGAAAGCAAAACGCAACAGTCCCACGTCAACCAACAGCAGAGCTGGTCATGCAAATAACAACAACAACGAAATACCGCGACCTGGCCATCAAAACTGCGCGATTATGGATAAAACGTGTTAACAGGGATACCCATTGTCATCGGGGCACTGGGAGCTATGTTCAAAAACTTTGCAAAACACATCGAGAAATTGCAGCTTCCTGCAATAACTCCAGCAAAGCTACAAAAAACTGCGCTACTCGGAACATCTTACATTTTAAGGAGATACCTGGTTGATACCTAGGATGCTGGCAGCAACCTGTGTCAACCGTTAGTGCCAGTCAATTTGAGTGTTCAGTTGACTGAGTTTCATGTTTTATGAATAAAAGTTTTATAATAATAATAATAATAATAATAATAATAATAATAATAATAATAATACCACCACCACCAAATATGAGAATATCAGGTACAAGAAATATTCAAAACGCCTGGCTAAGAATATTTGACTGTCGTTGTCTTCTGATTGGTCTAGGATGCTGTGTAAACCCAGGGTTTCTCGACCTTAGCAGTTTTGAGAGGGGTGGACTTCAACTCCCAGAATTCCCCAGCCAGCAAGGAATTCTGGGAGTTGAAGCCCACACGTCTTAACAATTCCTGAAGTTTAGAAAGATTGGTCTAAGAGCCAAGAGTGTCCAACTTTAGCCCCTTTAAAGGCTTGTGGACGTCAACTCCCAGAATTCCTTGCTGGCTGGGGAATTCTGGGAGCTGAATTCCACAGGTCTTAAAGCAGCCAAGGTTGGGCAGGCCAGAACTAAGCTGTACAATTCTTCCAAAAGGGAAGTCTCTACCCCACTGCGTGCAGGATCAAAGCCAGGAATTTAACTCAGACTTTGGAAGCGTTTGGACTAGCGCGCGGGAAGCGAGCAGCACACTGGGGTGAGATTGAAAACCCGGAGCCCGAGCAAAGAGGGCCGTTCGTTCCCGCGGCAGGAAAGCCTCACCAGGAAGACGTGGTCGAAGATCTGCGTGGGGCTGTCCATTTGGCCCAGGATGATGATCATCTCGTTATCTATGAATTCCTTAAATTCTCGCAGGTTGCACGCCATCTGCATTTCCAGTTCTGTGCGGATCTGGGGAGGGAGAGAGGGAGGGAGGAAGAAGAGAGAGAGGAGGGAGAAGAGAATGGAGGAAGAAGAGAGAGAAGAGAGTGGAGGGAGAGGAGAGAAAAAGAGAAAAGAGAGAGAAGAGAGAGAGGAGAGTGGAGGGAGAAGAGAGAAGAGAGAAAGAGAAGAGAAGAAAGAGGAGAGAGAAGAGAGAAAGAGAAGAGAAGAAAGAGAAAAGAGAGAGGAGAGAGAAGAGTGAGAGAAAAGAGAGTGGAGGGAGAGGAGAGAAAGAGAAGAAAGGAGAGAGGAGAGAGAGAGAAGAGAGTGGAGGGAGAGAAAGAGAAGAAAGAGAAGAAAGAGAAAAGAGAGAGGAGAGAGAAGAGAGAGAGAAGAGAGTGGAGGGAGAGGAGAGAAAGAGAAGAAAGGAGAGAGGAGAGAGAGAGAAGAGAGTGGAGGGAGAGAAAGAGAAGAAAGAGAAGAAAGAGAAGAGAGAGAGGAGAGTGGAGGGAGAAGAGAGAAAGAAGAGAAGAAAGAGAAAAGAGAGAGAGAGAGAGAGAGAAGAGAGTGGAGGGAGAGGAGAGAAAGAGAAGAAAGAGAAGAGAGAGAAGAGAGAGAGGAGAGAGAAGAGAGTGGAGGGAGAAGAGAGAAAGAAGAGAAGAAAGCGAAAAGAGAGAGAGAGAGAAGAGAGTGGAGGGAGAGGAGAGAAAGAGAAGAAAGAAGAGAGAAGAGAGAGAGGAGAGAGAAGAGAGTGGAGGGAGAGAAAGAGAAGAAAGAGAAGAGAGAGAGGAGAGAGAGAGAAGAGAGTGGAGGGAGAAGAGAGAAAGAAGAGAAGAAAGAGAAAAGAGAGAGAGAAGAGAGTGGAGGGAGAGGAGAGAAAGAGAAGAAAGAGAAGAGAGAGAGGAGAGAAGAGAGGGGAGGGAGAAAGAGAAGAAAGAGAAGAGAGAGAGGAGAGTGGAGGGAGAAGAGAGAAAGAAGAGAAGAAAGAGAAAGAGAGAGAGAGAGAGAGAAGAGAGTGGAGGGAGAGGAGAGAAAGAGAAGAAAGAGAAGAGAGAGAAGAGAGAGAGGAGAGAGAAGAGAGTGGAGGGAGAAGAGAGAAAGAAGAGAAGAAAGAGAAAAGAGAGAGAGAGAAGAGAGTGGAGGGAGAGGAGAGAAAGAGAAGAAAGAAGAGAGAAGAGAGAGAGGAGAGAGAAGAGAGTGGAGGGAGAGAAAGAGAAGAAAGAGAAGAGAGAGAGGAGAGAGAGAGAAGAGAGTGGAGGGAGAAGAGAGAAAGAAGAGAAGAAAGAGAAAAGAGAGAGAGAAGAGAGTGGAGGGAGAGGAGAGAAAGAGAAGAAAGAGAAGAGAGAGAGGAGAGAAGAGAGGGGAGGGAGAAAGAGAAGAAAGAGAAGAGAGAGAGGAGAGTGGAGGGAGAAGAGAGAAAGAAGAGAAGAAAGAGAAAAGAGAGAGAGAGAGAGAGAAGAGAGTGGAGGGAGAGGAGAGAAAGAGAAGAAAGAGAAGAGAGAGAAGAGAGAGAGGAGAGAGAAGAGAGTGGAGGGAGAAGAGAGAAAGAAGAGAAGAAAGAGAAAAGAGAGAGAGAAGAGAGTGGAGGGAGAGGAGAGAAAGAGAAGAAAGAAGAGAGAAGAGAGAGAGGAGAGAGGGGAGGGAGAAAGAGAAGAAAGAGAAGAGAGAAGAGGGAAAGAGAAAAGAGAGAAAAAAGAGAGAGACACACACACACAGAGAATAACAAGTATTTTAAAAAATAAAATATTTCAAATAAAAGAATTAAAATAAAAATGTTAATACTTGAGGGCTGGATATTGTCAAAGCTGAGTGAAAGAAGGAGTGAAAGATTGGAAGGTGTGGAGAGTCCCGACCCAAGGAATTGCCAAGATCGATCAATCAGAACAGAGCCGGAAGGGACCTTGGAGGTCTTCTAGTCCAGCCCCCCCCCCCGCTCAGACAAGAGACCCTAGTCCGTTTCAGACAAACGGTTGTCCACTCTCTTCTTAAAAACCTCCAACAATGGAGAGCCTACAACTTCTGAAGGCAAATTGTTCAACTGGTTAATTGTTGTTACTGTCAGGAAGTTTCTCCTTTACTCCAGATTGGATCTCCCTCTGATGAGATTCCTCCTTCCTTCCTTCCTTCCTTCCTTCCTTCCTTCCTTCCTTCCTTCCTTCCTTCCTTCCTTCCTTCCTTCCTTCCTTCCTTCCTTCTAGAATCCCAGGGCCAAGACAGACCATCTTGGCCAAATGGCTGTCCAATCTTTTCTTAAAAGACTGGAGCAGCCATAACTTCTGGTGGCCAGCTGTTCCACTGGTTAATTATCCTCACTTTCGGGAAATTTCTCCTGAATTCCAGGTTGCTTCTCTCCTGGATTAGTTTCCATCCGTTGCTTCTTCTCCTGCCTTCAGGTGCTTTGCGGAACAGGTGGAACCCCCCACCCCCACCCCTTCTTTGTGGCAAAGAAGTGTGCAAGGCATTGGAGGCTGCTGAACATAGAATATCAGAGTTGGAAGGGACCCTGGAGGTCTTCTAGTCCAACCTCTTGTTCAAACAGCAGACCTTATACTATTTGAGACGGGTGGCTGTCCTGTCTCTTCTTAAAAGCCTCCAGCGCTGGAGCATTCACAGCTTCTGGAAGCGAGGGGTTCCACTGGTTGATTGTTCTGTCAGGAAGTTCCTCCTCCAGAGATATATGGATCTCAGAATGCAGAATATAGTGAGCTGGAAGGGACCTCGGAGGTCTTCTAGTCCAACCCCCTGCTCAAGCAGGAGACCCCAGAGCGGGGGTAGGCAACTTTAGCTCTTTGATGACTCGTGGACGTCAACTCCCGTCCATGAGTCATAAAAGAGCCGAGGTTGCCTACCCCCCTGTCCTAGAGTCCATTTCAGACAAGAGACTCTTCACCCTTTTCTTAAAAAGCCTCCGGTGACGGAGCACCCCACAACCTCTGGTGGCCAGCTGTTCCGCTGGTTAATTCTCCTCAACTGTCGGAAAATGTCTCCTTAATTCCAGGCCGCTTCTCTCTTTGATCCGTTTCCATCCGTTGCTTCTTCTCCTGCCTGCTGGTGCTTGGGAGAATAGTTTGACACACACACACACACACACACCGACTCTGCTGGCCGAGGAAGGTCCCCATCCCACCCCGCTCACCTCCTTGGACGTGATGTTCTCCAGATCCTTCTGCATCATAATCTCCCTCAGCTTGGTCTTGATCAGACGCTCTGTCCTCTCCAGTTCCGTGGGGCTGAAAGGAGGGAAGCCACAACGGTGGGAAGGAGGAAACAGAGGCGGGCAAGGAAGGAAGGGGCCCTGAGGTTGGGAGGGGTGCAGAATTTGAGACCACCCCTGTTTTCCTCTTCCCCCCCCCCATGTTCCCTCCGGTGCAACTCTGGTCGGGCGTCTCTCCGTTCCCCTCGCCCAGCTCAATTTATTTACTAATTATTCATCGTTTTGATGTTTATAATCATCATCATCATCATCATCATCATCATCATCATCATCATCATCGCTGTACCAGGAGATGCCAGAGTCGAAGAAAAAGAACTGGAAAAAATTACGAAATATCGCGACCTGGCCATCGAAACTGCGCGATTATGGATGAAACATGTAACAGTGACACCCATTATCATCAGGGCAGTGGGAACTAGGTCCAAAAACTTTGCAAAACACATCAAGAAACTGCAGATTCCTGCAATAACTCCAGCAAAGCTACAAAAAACTGCACTACTCAGAAAATCTTACATTTTAAGGAGATACCTGGTTGATACATAGGACGCTGGCAGCAACCTATGTCAACCATTAGCGCCAGTCAATTTGAGTGTTCAGTTGACTGAGTTTCATGTTTTATGAATAAAAGTTTTATAATAATAATAATAATAATAATAATAATAATAATAATAATAATAATAATACCACCACCAAATATGAGAATATCAGGTACAAGAAATATTCAAAACCCCTGGCTAAGAATATTTGACTGTCGTTGTCTTCTGATTGGTGTAGGATGCTGTGTAAACCCAGGGTTTCTCGACCTTAGCAGTTTTGAGAGGGGTGGACTTCAACTCCCAGAACTGCCCAGCCAGCAAGGAATTCTGGGAGTTGAAGCCCACACGTCTTACTATTCCTGAAGTTTAGAAAGATTGGTCTAAGAGCCAAGAGTGTCCAACTTTAGCCACTTTAAGGCTTGTGGACTTCAACTCCCAGAATTCCTTGCAGTATTCTATTCTATTTTCTATTCCAACTCTGTTATTAATCTATTCTATTCTACAGTATATTATTCTATTCTATTCTAATTTTCTATTCTATTCTATTCTCTATTCTATTCTATTCCATTCCCTATTGTATTTCATTTCCTATTCTATTCCAACTGTTATTCTATTCTGTTCTGTTCTGTTCTGTTGTTCTGTTCTATTCTATTCTATTCTATTCTATTCTATTCTATTCTATTCTATTCTATTCTATTCCCTATTGTATTTCATTTCCTATTCTATTCCAACTGTCCTATCCTATGCTATCCTATCCCATCCCATATTTTATTCCATCCCATTCTATAATCTATTCCATAATCTATACTATTCTATCATAAATCTAATGAGTAAGTAAATGCACATAAAACAGCCAGAGGGTTCAAGGTCACACGGTGGAAATTTTGGAAGCAGCTGGGCAGCATCCCTGGAATAGCCGAGGGATCAGCTTGGTGGCCTCCTGCACCGATAAGGGCATCGGACCGCTTTGTAGCTCCGTCCTCCCTCTTGCACCCCCTACCTTTCTTGGAGAGCTGACCCTTCCAGGCCTCCTTATATGGCACCGAGAACTGGCCCGTGCATTCCGGCCGCCTCCGGCCTTTATCGCCGGCTATAAAAATAGCCAAGCCTCATCAGAGGGGATGAAGTCCCGGACGACTCCAAAGGCAGACGGCCGGTGCCATCAATGGCCTGAGCTCAGGAAGAGCCAGGCAGGCTCAGCCAAAGGGGGGGGGGCGGGGTGGATCCTTTGGGCTGGGGGCTTTCTGGAAGCCTCCAGCAGTTCCTTCGGCTCTACTTGACGAGACATCTTCAGCTTGCAACTAGAGATGGGAAGGCCTGGGAAAAAAACTGGGAAAATTGGGGGGGGAGAAATGAGGGTTTCCCCCCCATTTTTCCCACTTAACAACTGGGATGGGAATGGTCATAAAATGGGGCAAAACTCACTTAAGACAAATTCCTTGTTTGTCCAATCACGCTTGGCCAATAAAGAATTCTACAGTATTCTATTCTATTCTATTCTATTCTATTCTATTCTATTCTATTCTATTTTGTATTTCTATTCTATTCTGTAATTCTCTTCTCTTCTCTTCTCTTCTCTTCTCTTCTCTTCTCTTCTCTTCTCTTCTATTCTATTCCATTCTATTCTGTAATTTATTCTATTCTGTATTTCTATTCTATTCTATTCTATTCTATTCTATTCTATTCTATTCTATTCTATTCTATTCTATTCTATTCTATTCTGTTCTATTCTATTTTGTATTTCTATTCTATTCTGTAATTCTATTCTATTCTATTCTATTCTATTCTGTTCTGTTCTGTTCTGTTCTGTTCTATTCTATTCTATTCTTATTTTTCCTTATTCTAATCTATTCCATTCCATTCTGTAATTCTATTTTATTCTGTATTTCTATTCTATTCTATACTTTTTCCTTATTCTATTCTATTCCATTCCATTCTGTAATTCTATTCTATTCTGTAATTCTATTGTATTGTATTGTATTGTATTGTATTCCATTCCACTTCATTCTATTCTACATCAATAGATATCTGTAAAAATGTTTCCTCGCCCCCTTCCTCCTTTGCTTGATCCTCATGTGCTTGTGGGAGTCTAGCGGGCTTGCCCCGATCCACTTACACGTCCGTAAAGAGGGCTGGGGAATCCGGGCGGTAGGACTGGACGTCCTGCATGGCGTTCCACTCGTTGACCGAGGATTGGTCGGAATTGATGTGGCTCTCATAGTAGCTGACCCAGGTGAGGAAAAGGCTGCCGGGGTAATAGTTGTGGATCCGGGCCACTTCGCAGGCTTTGTGAAGGCTCTGCAGGGCAGACCTGGGGAGGAGGCAGAGTGGGGGGGGGGGGGAAGAGAGACAAGATGACTCTGGTTTAATAAAGGAGAATATTTGTAGCTTGAAATGAGGGGCCCTTGGTGCTCTCTGAGCTGGGCGGTTTTCTTGCAGACGTTTCATGACCCAACTAGGTAACCTCATCAGTGCTAGGAGGGGGGAGGAGGAGGAGGAGGAGGAGGAGGAGGAGGAGGAGGAGAATTGTGGGGTCCCTGGTGCTCTCTGAGCTGGGTGGTTTTCTTGCAGACGTTTCATGACCCAACTAGGTAACCTCATCAGTGCTAGGAGGGGGGAGGAGGAGGAGGAGGAGGAGGAGGAGGAGGAGGAGGAGAATTGTGGGGTCCCTGGTGCTCTCTGAGCTGGGTGGTTTTCTTGCAGACGTTTCATGACCCAACTAGGTAACCTCATCAGTGCTAGAGGGAGTGGGGTGTGTGAAGTGGAGGAGGAAGAAGAGGAGGAGGAGGAGGATTATGGGGTCCTTGGTGCTCTCTGGGCTTGGGTGCTTTCCTGCAGACGTTTCATCACCCAACTAGGTAACATCATCAGTCTCAGCCGCCCCGTTTTTCCCTCGCCAGCCCCGATTTTGCTGCAAAGGCAGAAGGCGATTCGGGAGGAAAAAAAGTAACACAAGACATCAGATAAACACAACCGCCAGGCTAAGCCCTTGGCACAGACTGGGCTCCCTGCTCGCGCCCGGATGCCAACATCCAAAATAAATCCATGCTGAGGGAAGGAAACCTGGCCACCAAACCCCCCTCTTCTCCACCCTTTTTCATTTCCACGAAGGTCACTCGGTTCAACCTTCGGCTTTCTTGGAATACCAAAATAGCCGGGCGAACTCAAACCCAGATAGAGCTTTTTCCGTTTGTGTGTGTGTGTGTGTGTGTGTGTGTGTGTGTGTGTGTGAGTGTGTTTGTGTGTGGAGTGGGGGGGGCTACCCAGGAAAAGGAGACGGGAGGAGGAGAAGACAGGCTTCTGTTAAACCAGGATGGGCAACTAGCCACGTTGCCCGGTGGTGCTGGAGAAGGCTCCTGGCTGTTCCTTGAACACCAAAGGCGACTGCCGTCAACTTATTCAACAATTCATTGTAATTATTTAAATCATTTTTGAAAAAAAACACTATTTTAATCTTTGCCATTGCCGTTTCCTTCTGTCCCTCTTTTTGCATTCTGTTCCGAACGGTTCTACTCCACCACGTCGTCTTCCGATATTAAGTGGGCCGTTAAAAATGCTCGCCACTCAACAGATCCCCCCACAAAAAAGCTGAGCAGGCAATAAATTTCGTTAGTCCAGGCAGGGGATAGGGGCGCCTGGGAGACGGAAAGCTGAAACGGAGCCTCCATGTTTAAGAGCAGTACAGCTGTGGAGATCATCTCCACCAAGAAAGGGCCACGGCCGGTTTCGAACACGCTACAGGGTCAGCTGGCTCTGCAGGTCCTTGCAGACCCAGGGATTTAGCCACACGGAGACGTAGAAACGGACTCTCACCACATTGCCTGCACGGACACCGGTTTGAAGATGTGGATCCGATTGTCGGTGGAAACGCTGAAGCCCCTGCAAAAAGAAAAAAAAGGGGGAGGGTTGAAACATCTGAATTCTTAACCTTTCCAAACAGAATATATCCAGGGGCAGGTTCAAACAATTAAGTTTAAAGTTAAGAAAAAAATGTTTATCCTTTTTTTTTCGTCCCCCCACTGTGGTGGACTGCAGTCTGGATTCCCAGGAGGGAGGGGCTGCATTCCACTGGAGCAGTGCCGTTTAGAGAGTTTGTGTATGAGAAAGAGGGTGAAGACGGCGTCTCCTTAAGTTCCTTTTATTTTTTTCACTGTGGTGGACTGCAGTCTGGATTCCCAGGAGGGAGGGGCTGCATTCCACTGGAGCAATGCCGTATAGAGTTTGTGTATGAGAAAGAGGGTGAAGATGGCGTCTCCTTAAGTTCCTTTTATTTTTTTCACTGTGGTGGACTGCAGTCTGGATTCCCAGGAGGGAGGGGCTGCATTCCACTGGAGCAATGCCGTATAGAGAGTTTGTGTATGAGAAAGAGGGTGAAGACGGTGTCTCCTTAATAGTTCCCAGAATCTACGTTTTTGCGGTGCAAATAATCCATTTTAGTTTGGCAAAACATTCGGTCTAGAGGCGGGGTAACAAAAAAGGAGACTGCTTAAAAGAATCTCAACACCTCCTTCTTGGTTTTTTGGGGGGCCGGCAAGGCCTGAAGAACCGACGTACGAGGGCATCCGTTCCCCACGATTTGGCAATGAGGAGGAAACCAGGATACTGTTATTATTATTATTTTAAAAAGAAAGGAACTCCTTCCATTCCTTGGGCTAGAGGACCCAAACCTCCCATTCCCTTCCTGCCAATGGGCTAATAAATTGGAGATGTGGGATTTACGGACGGACAAATGGAAACTTCCTCCTGTTGATTCAGCATCTCTTTGGACACAAAAGAGTAAGTGGGGCACGTCAGCGCACACTTGTGTGTCCCTTGACACTGAAATACAGGATTTGCACCAACAAGGGGAAAATCTAGAGCTGTTTCTCAAACCTAGCAACTCTAAGATGGGTGGACTTCAACTCCCAGAATTCCCCAGCCAGCCAAATACTGGGAATTGAAGTTCATCCCTCTTAAAGCAGGCTGGCTGGGGGGAATTCTGGGAATGGAAATCCGCCCCTCTTAAACCATCTTGGCTGGGGGATTCTGGGAGTGGAAGTCTGCCCCTCTTAAAGCATGCTGGCTGGGGGATTCTGGAAGTCCGCCCCTCTTAAAGCAGGCTGGCTGGGGGATTCTGGGAGTGGAAGTCCTCCCCTCTTAAAGCATGCTGGCTGGGGAATTCTGGGAATTGAAGTTCACCCATCTTAAAGCAGGCTGGCTGGGGGATTCTGGGAATGGAAGTCCGCCCCTCTTAAAGCAGGCTGGCTGGGGGATTCTGGGAGTGGAAGTCCACCCCTCTTAAAGTGGCTACGGTTGAGAAACACTGATCTAGATTAACCCAATGCTGTCAGGGAAGAAAATCTGGGGTGCCAGGTGGAAGGGAAGAGGGTGTCCCAAGCTCAGGTGGGGCCCGGTGCTTACCCATCGCCGTCCAAATGGATGAGGGCATCGCTCCAGAGTGGCAGGACCAGCCCCATTGTGCAAACGGTGCTGTAGGACCAATAAAAAAACACCTGTTGAAACTTGTAGCAATCTCGGAGCCTTGAACCCAGGACCAACTCACTCCCCCACCCAAGCCCAAGATCCTACCTTGTTTCCAATGATATGAGACACAATTGTGTTGAACGCACTTAAGCCCCAGGTCAATGCATAATGCCTATGGGCAGCATAGGTAGTCCAGACCAGAGGTGGGGAACCTTAGCCCTTTTATTAATTAATTAATTAATTAATTAATTAATAAAATTAATTAAGGAGAAGGGCGGTATAAAAATATAATTAATTAATTAATTAATTAATTATATTTTTATACCGCCCTTCTCCTGAAGGACTCAGGGCGGTGTACGGCGCAATAAATACAAAACAGGATACAAAAGTTAAAAGCGATTAAATAAATGCCCAAGGTTAAAACAATAATTAAAACGTATTTAAAACCCCAACCCTAACCCATCAGACCAGGTCAGACTGCTCAAATAGATACGTTTTGAGATCGCGCCGGAAGGAGCGAAGGTCGGGGGTCGTCCGGAGCTCAACCGGCAAGCGGTTCCATAGGTCTGGCGCGCCCACAGAGAAGGCCCTCCCCCTGGGGGTCACCAATCGGCATTCTTTGATCAGAGACACCCTGAGGAGGCCCTCTCTGTGGGAGCGCACTGGATGGAGGGAAGTTGATGCCGGCCGCAGGTGTTGCCGTAGGTAATCCGGACCCATGCCATGTAGGGCTTTCTAAGTCATTACTAACACCTTGAATCTCACCCGGAGGGCAACCGGCAGCCAATGCAGCTCACAGAGCAAAGGTGTAGCATGGGAGTATCGGGAAACCCCCAGCACAACTCGCGCGGCTGCATTCTGCATCAGCTGGAGCCTCCGAGTGGACTTCAAGGGCAGCCCCATGTAGAGAGCATTACAGTAGTCTAGACGAGAAGTCACGAGCGCATGAGTGACTGTACACAAGGCATCCCAGTCTAGATAGGGTCGCAACTGGCGCACCAGGTGAACCTGGGCAAAGGCCCCCCTAGTCACAGCTCCGATATGCTCTTCTAAAGAGAGCTGTGAATCTAGAAGGACCCCTATGAGTTGTGGACTTCAACTCCCAGAATTCCTGGCTCAGGAATTCTAGGAGTTGAAGTCCACCAGTCATGAAGGGGCCATAGTTCCCCCATGCTGGTTCAGGAATTCTGGGAGTTGAAGTCTGCAAGTCATAAAGGGGCCATAGTTCCCCCATGCTGGTTCAGGAATTCTGGGAGTTGAAGTCTGCAAGTCATAAAGGGGCCATAGTTCCCCCATGCTGGCTGAGGAAATCTGGGAGTTGAAGTCCACCAGTCATAAAGGGGCCATAATTCCCCCATGCTGGCTCAGGAATTCTGGGAATTGAAGTCACAAGTCATAAAGGGGCCATAGTTCCCCCATGCTGGCTCAGGAATTCTGGGAGTTTGTTTATTATTTATTTAATTTTATTTATTTATTTATTTATTTATTTATTTATTATCTATCTATCTATCTATCTATCTATCTATCTATCTATCTATCTATCTATCTATCTATCATCTATCTATCTATCTATCTATCTATCCATCCATCTATCCATCCATCCATCTATCTATCCATCTATCTATCTATCCATCTATCTATTTATTTTAATTTATTTATTTATTTATTTATTTATTTATTTATTTATTTATTTATTTATTTATTTATTTATTTATTTATTTGACTTATATACCGCCCTATTCCCATAGGACTCAGGGCGGTTTACAGGGCAATTAAAACCATACAATACAAAAGTTAAAATAAATTTAAAACAATTAATTAAATTTAAGCCCAAAACTTAAAACTTTAAAAGCCAATTAAAAACCCCTCAGTCTAGGCCAGACAGCTCAAAGAGCCAAGTTTTTAGGTCCCGGCGAAACGAACGGAGGTCGGGGGCAGTCCTAAGCTCCATAGGAAGTTGGTTCCAGAGGGCAGGCGCC
Organism: Vipera ursinii; assembly: GCF_947247035.1. NCBI lineage: Eukaryota > Metazoa > Chordata > Lepidosauria > Squamata > Viperidae > Vipera > Vipera ursinii. The sequence continues at coordinate 357,490,653 of NC_139512.1, read as the reverse complement.
CCCACTGAGAAGGCCCTATCCCTGGGTGTTATCCGCTGACAGTCTTTTATCGGCGGCACCCTGAGAAGGCCCTCCCTGTGGGAGCGCACGGGACGAAGGGAGCTTGATGGTGGCAGCAGGTGCTCCCATAGGTAGTCCGGACCCAAGCCATTTAGGGCTTTATAGGTCATCACCAGCACCTTGAATCTCACCCGAAGGGCAACCGGAAGCCAATGCAGCTCGCGGAGTAGAGGTGTTACACGGGAGTATCAGGAAACCCCCATCACAACTCACGTGGCCGCATTCTGCGCCAGCTGAAGCCCACGAGTCATAAAGGGGGCCATAGTTCCCCACTCCTGTCCTAGACTTACAACTATTCATTTAGTGACTGTTCCAAGTTACAACGGCGCTAAAAAAGGGACTTAGGACCAGTCCTCCAACTTATGACCAACACAATGTCCCAGCGTCATGTGATTCTGCTGATTTTTTTTACAGCCTATATTTATTCGCTTATTTACGTTCCCGATTTTTTTTTACAGCTTTTATTTATTTATTCGCTTATTTACGTTCCGCTGATTTTTTTTACAGCTTTTTATTTATTTTGTCATTCGCTTATTTATGTTACTGCTGATTATTTTCAGCTTTCATTTATTTATTTTTTATTGACTTTATTCATATTACCATTTTTCCCCCCAGCTTATTTCTTTATTCAATGTTGATTTTTTTTTTAGCTCGATCTTAAAGGGACCAAGAGCTTTTCTCTCTGACCTCCTGTTTCCTTGACCCTGATTTCGGTCCAGCTTGGGCAGGGGGGCAGTTTGTCATTCCCCCCCCTGCCGTGTCTAGCCGTCTGCTGCTTTCCTGGCTCTTGGAAAAATGTCTCTCCTGACTTGCTTCAAATTTCCAACCTCGATTTAGCCTTGTTGCTGGGGTCTTTTGAGAAGGTGGGGGGAGTGCAGAAGTCCCTAAAAATATTCCCAGCTCGGCCACCCCGGAAAGGCCCTTAAGAGTGGCTGTTTCCGCCCCCCCGCCGCCAACATTATTTATTATTATTATTATTATTATTATTATTATTATTATTATTAATTATTATTATTATTTCGGTTTATATACCGCCCTACTCCCAAAGGACTCAGGGCGGTTTACAAGGCAAAATTTAAAAACAATACAATATAAAATTAAAATTAAATTAAATTAAGTCTAGCCGTAAAAAATTAAAATCAGAATTTAAAAACATTAAACCCCCCTCAGTCCAGACCAGATAGCTCAAAGAGCCAGGTTTTTACGTCCCGGCGAAACGAACGAAGGTCGGGGGCAGTCCGGAGTTCCGTTGGCAGTTGATTTTTTTTAAAGAAAACTTATAAAAAATGTTTTATAGATGGCATTTAACGCCTGGTGAGATTACCAAAAATGTTTAAAAATATGTCTCATCAAGTGTTGGAAATGTAAACAAAAACCAGGCACTTAGTATATCACATCTGGCGGTCGTGCCCTAAAGCTAAAAGATTTCGGTCAAGAATACACGAACGGTTAGAGAAAAATGATTAAAAAAAAACAGACTTTAAGGCAGATTTTTTTGGGGGGGGGGAGTTTAGGCATAATAGTAGGAAACTGTGAGAAAGAATCTGCACGCTTAATTTTACACGTATTAACTGCAGCAAGAATAGTATTTGCTCAATGCTGGAGAGAAATGAAAGCCCTTTTGATTTAACTCTTCCTCCGTTGGCAATTCTGCATTTTTCCAACGTTGAGCGAATCCAATTCTCGCTGCCGTTAATCCATGTAACATTAAATCTACACATTCGTTCTCACAATTACCTACAGTTATACCTAACAAAAAATAGTTCTGGTTTAAAATCTGTATGTTTTTTTAATTGTTTTCTCTAACCATATATGTATTCTGGACCAAAATCTTTTGGCTTTAGGGCAGGGGTCTTCCAACTTGGCCCTTTTAGGACTGGTGGACTTCAACTCCCAGAATTCCTCAGCCAGGATGCTTCAAGACAGGGGTCTTGAATTCTGGGAGTTGAAGTCCACCAGTCATCAAGGGGGCCACAGTCCCCATGCTGGCTGAGGAATTCTGGGAGTTGAAGTCCACCAGTCCTAAAAGGGCCAAGTTGGAAGACCCCTGTCTTAAAGCATCCTGGCTGAGGGATTCTGGGAGTTGAAGTCCACGAGTCCTAAAAGGGCCAAGTGGGAAGACCCCTGTCTTAAAGCATCCTGGCTGAGGGATTCTGGGAGTTGAAGTCCACCAGTCCTAAAAGGGCCAAGTTGGAATACCCCTGTCTTAAAGCATCCTGGCTGAGGGATTCTGGGAGTTGAAGTCCACCAGTCCTAAAAGGGCCAAGTTGGAAGACCCCTGTCTCAAAGCATCCTGGCTGAGGAATTCTGGGAGTTGAAGTCCACCAGTCCTAAAAGGGCCAAGTTGGAAGACCCCTCTCTCAAAGCATCCTGGCTGAGGAATTCTGGGAGTTGAAGTCCACAAGTCCTAAAAGGGCCAAGTGGGAAGACCCCTGTCTTAAAGCATCCTGGCTGAGGGATTCTGGGAGTTGAAGTCCACGAGTCCTAAAAGGGCCAAGTTGGAAGACCCCTGTCTTAAAGCATCCTGGCTGAGGGATTCTGGGAGTTGAAGTCCACCAGTCCTAAAAGGGCCAAGTTGGAAGACCCCTGTCTCAAAGCATCCTGGCTGAGGAATTCTGGGAGTTGAAGTCCACAAGTCCTAAAAGGGCCAAGTTGGAAGACCCCTGTCTCAAAGCATCCTGGCTGAGGAATTCTGGGAGTTGAAGTCCACCAGTTCTAAAAGGGCCAAGTTGGAAGACCCCTGTCTTAAAGCATCCTGGCTGAGGGATTCTGGGAGTTGAAGTCCACTAGTCCTAAAAGGGCCAAGTTGGAAGACCCCTGTCTTAAAGCATCCTGGCTGAGGGATTCTGGGAGTTGAAGTCCACGAGTCCTAAAAGGGCCAAGTTGGAAGACCCCTGTCTCAAAGCATCCTGGCTGAGGGATTCTGGGAGTTGAAGTCCACCAGTCCTAAAAGGGCCAAGTTGGAAGACCCCTGTCTTAAAGCATCCTGGCTGAGGGATTCTGGGAGTTGAAGTCCACCAGTCCTAAAAGGGCCAAGTTGGAAGACCCCTGTCTCAAAGCATCCTGGCTGAGGGATTCTGGGAGTTGAAGTCCACCAGTCCTAAAAGGGCCACGTTGGAAAACCCCTGTCTTAAAGCATCCTGGCTGAGGAATTCTGGGAGTTGAAGTCCACCAGTCCTAAAAGGGCCAAGTTGGAAGACCCCTGTCTTAAAGCATCCTGGCTGAGGAATTCTGGGAGTTGAAGTCCACCAGTCCTAAAAGGGCCAAGTTGGAAGACCCCTGTCTCAAAGCATCCTGGCTGAGGGATTCTGGGAGTTGAAGTCCACGAGTCCTAAAAGGGCCAAGTTGGAAGACCCCTGTCTCAAAGCATCCTGGCTGAGGGATTCTGGGAGTTGAAGTCCACCAGTCCTAAAAGGGCCAAGTTGGAAGACCCCTGTCTTAAAGCATCCTGGCTGAGGAATTCTGGGAGTTGAAGTCCACCAGTCCTAAAAGGGCCAAGTTGGAAGACCCCTGTCTTAAAGCATCCTGGCTGAGGAATTCTGGGAGTTGAAGTCCACCAGTCCTAAAAGGGCCAAGTTGGAAGACCCCTGTCTCAAAGCATCCTGGCTGAGGGATTCTGGGAGTTGAAGTCCACGAGTCCTAAAAGGGCCAAGTTGGAAGACCCCTGTCTCAAAGCATCCTGGCTGAGGGATTCTGGGAGTTGAAGTCCACGAGTCCTAAAAGGGCCAAGTTGGAAGACCCCTGTCTCAAAGCATCCTGGCTGAGGGATTCTGGGAGTTGAAGTCCACCAGTCCTAAAAGGGCCAAGTTGGAAGACCCCTGTCTTAAAGCATCCTGGCTGAGGGATTCTGGGAGTTGAAGTCCACCAGTCCTAAAAGGGCCAAGTTGGAAGACCCCTGTCTCGAAGCATCCTGGCTGAGGGATTCTGGGAGTTGAAGTCCACCAGTCCTAAAAGGGCCAAGTTGGAAGACCCCTGTCTTAAAGCATCCTGGCTGAGGGATTCTGGGAGTTGAAGTCCACGAGTCCTAAAAGGGCCAAGTTGGAAGACCCCTGTCTCAAAGCATCCTGGCTGAGGGATTCTGGGAGTTGAAGTCCACCAGTCCTAAAAGGGCCAAGTTGGAAGACCCCTGTCTTAAAGCATCCTGGCTGAGGAATTCTGGGAGTTGAAGTCCACCAGTCCTAAAAGGGCCAAGTTGGAAGACCCCTGTCTTAAAGCATCCTGGCTGAGGAATTCTGGGAGTTGAAGTCCACCAGTCCTAAAAGGGCCAAGTTGGAAGACCCCTGTCTCAAAGCATCCTGGCTGAGGGATTCTGGGAGTTGAAGTCCACGAGTCCTAAAAGGGCCAAGTTGGAAGACCCCTGTCTCAAAGCATCCTGGCTGAGGGATTCTGGGAGTTGAAGTCCACGAGTCCTAAAAGGGCCAAGTTGGAAGACCCCTGTCTCAAAGCATCCTGGCTGAGGGATTCTGGGAGTTGAAGTCCACCAGTCCTAAAAGGGCCAAGTTGGAAGACCCCTGTCTTAAAGCATCCTGGCTGAGGGATTCTGGGAGTTGAAGTCCACCAGTCCTAAAAGGGCCAAGTTGGAAGACCCCTGTCTCAAAGCATCCTGGCTGAGGGATTCTGGGAGTTGAAGTCCACCAGTCCTAAAAGGGCCAAGTTGGAAGACCCCTGTCTTGAAGCATCCTGGCTGAGGAATTCTGGGAGTTGAAGTCCACCAGTCCTAAAAGGGCCAAGTTGGAAGACCCCTGTCTTAAAGCATCCTGGCTGAGGAATTCTGGGAGTTGAAGTCCACCAGTCCTAAAAGGGCCAAGTTGGAAGACCCCTGTCTCAAAGCATCCTGGCTGAGGGATTCTGGGAGTTGAAGTCCACGAGTCCTAAAAGGGCCAAGTTGGAAGACCCCTGTCTCAAAGCATCCTGGCTGAGGGATTCTGGGAGTTGAAGTCCACGAGTCCTAAAAGGGCCAAGTTGGAAGACCCCTGTCTCAAAGCATCCTGGCTGAGGGATTCTGGGAGTTGAAGTCCACCAGTCCTAAAAGGGCCAAGTTGGAAGACCCCTGTCTTAAAGCATCCTGGCTGAGGGATTCTGGGAGTTGAAGTCCACCAGTCCTAAAAGGGCCAAGTTGGAAGACCCCTGTCTCAAAGCATCCTGGCTGAGGGATTCTGGGAGTTGAAGTCCACCAGTCCTAAAAGGGCCAAGTTGGAAGACCCCTGTCTTGAAGCATCCTGGCTGAGGAATTCTGGGAGTTGAAGTCCACCAGTCCTAAAAGGGCCACGTTGGAAAACCCCTGTCTTAAAGCATCCTGGCTGAGGAATTCTGGGAGTTGAAGTCCACCAGTCCTAAAAGGGCCAAGTTGGAAGACCCCTGTCTTAAAGCATCCTGGCTGAGGAATTCTGGGAGTTGAAGTCCACCAGTCCTAAAAGGGCCAAGTTGGAAGACCCCTGTCTCAAAGCATCCTGGCTGAGGGATTCTGGGAGTTGAAGTCCACGAGTCCTAAAAGGGCCAAGTTGGAAGACCCCTGTCTCAAAGCATCCTGGCTGAGGGATTCTGGGAGTTGAAGTCCACCAGTCCTAAAAGGGCCAAGTTGGAAGACCCCTGTCTTAAAGCATCCTGGCTGAGGAATTCTGGGAGTTGAAGTCCACCAGTCCTAAAAGGGCCAAGTTGGAAGACCCCTGTCTTAAAGCATCCTGGCTGAGGAATTCTGGGAGTTGAAGTCCACCAGTCCTAAAAGGGCCAAGTTGGAAGACCCCTGTCTCAAAGCATCCTGGCTGAGGGATTCTGGGAGTTGAAGTCCATCAGTCCTAAAAGGGCCAAGTTGGAAGACCCCTGTCTTAAAGCATCCTGGCTGAGGGATTCTGGGAGTTGAAGTCCACCAGTCCTAAAAGGGCCATGTTGGAAGACCCCCTGCTTTAGGGCACCTCCACCAAACATAGTAGCGTGTGCTTGGTTTTTGTCTACATTTCCAACAAATGCTAGACAAGTCTTAAAGTGGACAAGGTTGGATACTCCTGCCTCGGTGTGTGTGTCTCTCTGTGTGTGTGTGTGTGTGTGTGTGTGTGTGTGCGCACGTGCACCAGAACCCTGCAGAGCATCGCGACTCACCTGTCATTGGATGAAAAGTCCACTCCCAGGACAATGCTCTCCTCCGTGTCTTGCCGGCCATTTGTCGAAATCACCACCATGTAGCGTGTCCGATTTTGATACGTGCTTTCCAGTCTCACTGCCTAGGAAGGAAACACAACAGGATTACTGAGGGGTAACAAGAGACTTTGGAGGCCTTTCAGTCCAGGGGTCCCCAACCTGTGGGCCGCAGCCCAGCACCGATCCACAGCCTATCGGCTAACCGGACCGCATAAATAGCTGGCCGGCGCACGAGTGTGCGCGTGCGCGCAACCCCACTCAGACAAGCATCACCATGTGTGTCGTGGGCCTTTGCAGCCCCACTCGTGCGAGCTTCACCATGAGCATCCTGGTTGTTCGTGGCCCCATGCGCACAAGCATTGCCGGCGTTCACGGCCCCACCTGTGCGAGCAATGCCCTAAGTGTGGCAGCGTTTGTGGCCCCACGTGCGCATCGCCATGAATGTCGCGGGCGTTTGCGGCGAGTGTCACCAGGAGTGTTGCAGGCGTTTGCTGCCCCGCGCGCACGGGCATGGCGGGTGTGCGCGGCACCACCTGTACGAGCGTTGCCACGAGCATGCTGGTGCTTGTTGCCCCACACGCACGAGCATTGCAGGCGTTTACGGACCCACCTGTGCAAGCATCGCCACGAGCGTTGCGGGTGTTTGTGGCCCCACCCATGCCAACATCGCCATGAGCATTGTGGGGTTCGCAGCCACACACGCCAACCCCGAATGGTTGGGGAACCCTGTCTAATTTGACCAGTTTGGGGCGAGTTCAGACGCAACATTGCTTGTCCGGGCAACACAGACACAAATTCTTCAGATTAAAGACAAAATATCCTGCTAGTTACAGGCAGTCCTCGACTTACAAGCATTTGTTTAGCAACTGCTAGATGCTCCATCTTTGCACACCCATAATCTCGCTTGCAAGGGGAACAATATACCGGCAGTCCTTTGCCTCGTTTAGCAACAGTTGAAATTTACAACAGCCCTAAAAATAATGACTTACAATCAGTCCTCGCATTTATGACCATCTTAGGCTCCCCACTGTTGCGTGATCAGCATTTCAGTGTTTGCAACCGGCCTGTATTTATGATGGTTGCAGGGTCTCGGGGTTGCAATTTACGACCTTCCCAGCCGACAAGCTACGTCAATGGGGGATTCGCTTAACAACGGCATTATTCAATTAACAACACAGCGATCTGCGTAACGATTCTTGTCCAAAAAGCTTGGGCATTCATGTCCGACTCACTGAAGAAGTGCCTTGGTTAGCAAGGGAAATTCTGGGGCCAAAGCCGAGTCGACGAAGGGAGCTGGATTTGCTTAACGACCAGGTGATTCGCTTAACAACCAGGGCAAAAAAAAAGGTCATAAAAATTGGGCACGGCTCAGCTCTGTGCAGCTGAGGTTCAGAAGGATGCCCCCAAATTCAACCATCCTTCCAGAGTCCACTCTGCCCCCCCCACTGTACCCCCACAACCGACAGACAGCTAGCAGGGTAGGAAGCAATCTGCTTAAAGCCCGACATTCTGCATATTCCTCCTTTTTCTTCCCTCTAAAAACCAAGAATATGAAGGCTTCCTGGTGCCCTCTGAGCTGGGTTCTTCTGCTGCAGACGTTTCATGACCCAACTAGGGAAGATCATCAGTGTCCAGCATTGATAAGGTTACCTAGTCAGGCCATGAAAGGTCTGCCAGAAAACCACCCAGCTCAGAGGGCATCAAGGACCCCACAGTCCTCCTCCTCCTCCTCTTCCTCCAACCCCCCTCCCTTCTAGCACTGATGATGTTCCCTAGTTGGGTCATGAAACGTCTGCAAGGAAACCACCCAGCTCAGGGGGCACCCAGGACCCCACAGTCCTCCCCCTCCTCCTCTCTGCAAATCCCCCTCCCTTCTAGCACTGATGCTGTTACCTAGTTGGGTCATGAAACGTCTGCAAGGAAACCACCCAGCTCAGGGGGCACCCAGGACCCCACAGTCCTCTTCCTCCCTCTCCCTTTCCCCCCCACCTCCATTCCTTCCTCTTTCCCTTCCTTCTTCTCCTCCTCCTCCCTCCAATCCTCCCCTCCCTTCTAGCACTGATGATGTTCCCTAGTTGGGTCATGAAACGTCTCCAAGAAAACCACCAGCTCAGAGAGCACCAAGAACTCCACAGTCCTCCTCCTATTCTTCTTCCTCCTCCTTCTCCTCCTCCTCCCTCCTCCTCCTCCTCCTCCTCCCTTCTAGCTCTGATGATGTTCCCTAGTTGGGTCACGAAATGTCTCCAGGAAAA
>NC_139512.1:357431153-357482006 GCF_947247035.1 Vipera ursinii | reverse complement strand
GGGACATGAAAAAGAGGACTGAGATTTTGGGGAACGGGGGGGGGGCAGAATGGGTGAGGTTTGAGGGGGACCTACCAGTCGGATATAATCCTCAGGGCGCAGCAGCATAAACATGGCTTGGAGGTGTTGCTGGAGGTCTCCTGAAGCAGAGAACAAAAAAGATCAGAAAGGAATATTTTTATCCTCCAGCCACCACGTGCCTCCTCTAAACTTATCCTCTTATTCTGGCCTGGGGCCTCACAGGCCAAGGACCACGAGTCTTCGGTATCCCCCCTAACCAGGCTAAGGAGGTAAGAATGCAGGAATCTGACAGGCATTCTCACAACCCTCTAGGGCATGGGTCTTCCAACTTGGTCCTTTCAAGACTTGTGGACTTCAACTCCCAGAATTCCTCAGCCAGCATGCCTGGCTGAGGAATTCTGGAAGTCCACAAGTCCTAAAAGGGCCAAGTTGGAAGACCCCTGTCTTAAAGCATCCTGGCTGAGGAATTCTGGGAGTTGAAGTCCACCAGTCCCCAAAGGGCCAAGTTGGAAGACTCCTGTCTTAAAGCATCCTGGCTGAGGCATTCTGGGAGTTGAAGTCCACAAGTCCTAAAAGGCCCCAGTTGGAAGACCCCTGCTCTGTGTTCAGTTGGTTTCATGGTTTATCGTGCTGCCTGAACGGATTTGGTTTGATGTCCCTCCAAGGCAGGGGTCCCCGGCCTTTGGGCTGCGGATCGTTCATGGTCCCGGTCCTCAGCCTGTTAGGAAGCGAGCCGTGGAAGCCAGCACAGCTGCATCTGCACATACACGGCATGTAGGTAGCGTCCGAAACCGTCCCTCTCTCCCACTTGCCCAGCCCATGGAAAAACTGTCTTTCCGGAAACCGGTCCCTGGTGAGGAAAAGGTTGGGGACGGTACAAAATCCAGAGATGGGTGAACAAAGCTTCCTTTTCTTTTATACCTGGTTTAGGGAAAAATCCTAACTTCTAGTGGATGGGTAGCTATTTAAAATATAAATAATGAAATGAAATGAATGAGGGAAGGAAGGAAGGAAGGAAGGAAGGAAGGAAGGAAGGAAGGAAGGAAGGAAAAGATGAGACGGAAGGGAGGAAAGAAAAAGGAAGGAAGGCAAAGGGAAGAAAGGAAAACAGGAATGGTAGGGGGGAGGGAGGGAGGGAGGGAGGGAGGAAGGAAGAAGAAATGGGAAGAGAAAGGAGAGTAGGAGGACAGCAGGAGCAAAAAAAAAAAGTATGGAAAGAAACAGAAGGAAAAAGGAGAGAAAGAGAGGCAGAGAGAGAGAAGAACAAATAATATAAGATGGAAAGGGGATGAATGAATGAATGAATGAGTGAAAGAAGAAAGGAAGGAAGGAAGGAAGGAAGGAAGGAAGGAAGGAAAGAAGGAAGGAAGGGAATTCTTCAGCCAACGTGCCCTGTTCCTTTCCTTGCTTCATTTACTCGTTTATTAAATTTACAGGCCGCCCATCTGACTGTCAATCAACTCTTGACCTGGCTCAGCATCTCCTGGACCGGAGAAGGCCAGAGCTTTGGGGAGAAGCCCCCCGCCCGGCTCGCCCCTTTTCCCTCCCTCCCCCCCTCGCCCAATGCCGAACGGCTGGTGCAGCCTGCTGGTAAACAATCAGCCCCAGAGGAAGAGCCCCCCCCCTCCCCCAGGGCCACTTTCTCTGGGCACTGCCCGCTGGGTCCCAAACCCTCCAGCGTGGACAGAATCCGAATGCAGGATCCGCGGGGGAGGGAGGAAAGGGGACCCCCCCTTACCTGCGTGCTTGTTGCGCCGGTGGCTGATCCTGGGGGTGGAGGAGCCATTGCCGCGCGGCAGGAACAGGGCCGCCCCTTTGACGGTCAGGAAGCTCTCGCTGATGCTGCAAGAGAAACACGGCAAAAGGAAGTCAGGAGGGCAGAAGACCCGGGGGGGGGGGCAGCCAAGGACCCGTCCCTCCCTCCCTCCCTTCTGCTGTTTCCTCCCCCCCCCCCCAAAAAAGAGGAAGGAGACGGTCTGCTTTGGAGAAAGGAAACCGGTGTGCAAAAATTCAGCGGGGGGCCTGGGCTTGTCAAAGCCACCAAGAGTTGGAAGGGAGCTCGGAGGTCATCTAGTCAAACCCTCTGCTCTGTCCGGATGCCGATACGGTTTCTGAGAAAGGGCTACCCCAGTCTCTTCTTAGAAGCCTCCAGTAATGGGGCAGCCACAACTTCGGAAGGCAATTTAAATTTAAAATGTCTTTTATAAAATAAAATAAAATAAATAAAATAAAATAAAATAATAAAATAAAATAAAATAAAATAAAATAAAATAAAATAATAAAATAAATAAAATAAAATAAATAAAATAAAATAAAATAAAATAATAAAATAAAATAAAAGATAATAAAATAAAATAAAATAATAAAATAAATAAATAAATCGCTGCCTCTGATTCACTCAGGCCTCTTGGGGCAAGCGTCCAAAGTGGGCTGGGGTGGGGGATTTCCTTCCGACAAGGGCTCAGCGGCCTCTCCTGCCAGGGACCCCAGGGACCCCCCCATGGGCTCCACTCAGCCGTCCCTGCCTCTTCCTAGGCCTCTTCCTAGGACGAGACAACAAGGGCTCGTGGTCGGAGCACCTGCGCAGTATGGATGTGGAGGGGGGGCTGGGGAATATACCAAGCCCCTTGGGTTTGAATCTTGGCTGGTTTGCACACCTTTGTCTTTTGCATGTGTGCGCACGCGCACACGTGCACACACACACACACGCCCCCTGGTCTCCACCCCAGGCAAATTTCAAGGGTACTACAGGATGCCTCAAGTGGAAATAAATGCTGTTTTGTTTGGAACGAAGGGAGGGAGGGAGGGAGGGAGGGAAAGGAAAGGAAGGGAGAGAGGGAGGGAGGATGGAGAAGGAGATGGGAATGAAAAGGAAGGAAGGAAGGAAGGAAGGAAGGAAGGAAGGAAGGAAGGAAGATGGGAAGGAAAGGAGGGAAGGAGGAAGGGAGGAAGGAAGGTGGGAAGGAAAGGAGGGAAGGAGGAAGGGAGGAAGGAAGGTGGGAAGGAAAGAAGGAAGGAAGGAAGGAAGGAAGGAAGGAAGGAAGATGGGAAGGAAAGGAGGGAAGGAGGAAGGGAGGAAGGAAGGTGGGAAGGAGGAAGGGAGGAAGGAAGGTGGGAAGGAAAGAAGGAAGGAAGGAAGGAAGGAAGGAAGGAAGATGGGAAGGAAAGGAGGGAAGGAGGGAGGAAGGAAGGTGGGAAGGAAAGAAGGGAGGGAGGAAGGAAGGGAAGAAGGGAGAGAGGGAGGGAGGGAGGGAGGGAAGGAAGGAAGGAAGGAAGGAAGATGGGAAGGAAAGGAGGGAAGGAGGAAGGAAGGTGGGAAGGAAAGAAAGGAGGGAGGAAGGAAGGGAAGAAGGGAGAGAGGGAGGGAGGGAGGGAGAGAGGGAGGGAAGGACGGAAGGAAGGAAGGGAGGAAGGAAGGTTGCAGCGTGAATCCTTCTTGCCTTGAACGAAAAACCTGCTGGCTGCCTCCCCCTTCAAGAGGTCTGTATCCATCTCAGAATGCTAGGCCTGGACGGGACCTTGGAGGTCTTCCAGTCCAACCCCCAGGCCTCCAGCATCTAGGTGGCAGCGGGCGGCCCAGTTACCCAAGGACGTTTCTGCTCCATCACCCATCATCCCCAGCCCATGTCGCAGGGCCCTGGCTTAGGCCAGATTGATTTATGAAACCCTTTCTTGCAGGACAATTACAAATGTCAGAACAGGACCCTGTTTTCAGGTATCTCTATAAAACGGGGTCAAATCCAAAGCAAATTGTCTGAAATTATGATGATGATGATGATTTATTTATTTATTTATTTATTTATTTAATTTATATACCGCCCTTCTCTCAAGAGACTCAGGGCAGTTAACAGGGCAATACGTAAAAGACAAATACAAAAGTTAAAATTATTAAAACATGATTAAACAATGCCCATAGTACGAAAGTACAAATTTAAAATTAAAGTCATAATAACAAACCCACCCCATCCCATCAGGCCAGGCCCGCTTCCTTAAAGAGATGGGTTTTAAGGTCGCGCCGGAAGGAGCGGAGGTCGGGCGCCATCCGGAGCTCTACCGGAAGATGGTTCCATAATGCCGGAGCACCCACAGAGAACGCTCTCCCCCTGGGGGCCACCAGTCGGCATTCTTTGACTGGCGGCACCCTGAGGAGGCCCTCTCTGTGGGAGCGTACTGGGCGGAGGGAAGTTGACGCCGGCTGCAGGTGCTCCCCAAGGTATTCTGGACCCATGCCATGGAGGGCTTTGTAGGTCATTACCAACACCTTGAACCTCACCCGGAAGACAACTGGCAACCAATGCAGCTCGCGGAGCAAAGGTGTAACACGGGAGTATCGGGAGACCCCCGACACAACTCTCGCGGCTGCATTCTGTGCCAGCTGGAGCCTCCGAGTGGTCTTCAAGGGTAGCCCCATGTAGAGAGCGTTGCAGTAATCAAGACGAGAGGTCACGAGCGCATGAGTGACCGTGCGCAAGGCATCCCGGTCTAGATAGGGCCGCAACTGGCGCACCAGGCGAACCTGGGCGAACGCCCCCCTAGTTACAGCTACAATATGGTCTTCTAAAGAGAGCTGTGAATCTAGGAGGACTCCCAAGTTGCGAGCCCTATCTACAGGAGGTAATGACTCACCCCCCATAATGAGGGGTGGGATATCCTGAATATCCCGGGATGCCGGTACGCACAGCCACTCCGTCTTGTCGGGGTTGAGACGAAGCCTGTTCCTCCCCATCCAGACCCGGACCGCCTCCAGGCACCGGGACATCACGTCGAGGGCATCACTGGGGTGGTTTGGGGTCGAAATGAAAAGTTGGGTATCATCAGCATACTGATGATACCCAACTCCAAAGCCACGAATGATCTCACCCAGCGGCTTCATGTAGATGTTGAACAGAAGGGGCGAGAGGACCGACCCCTGAGGAACTCCACAAATGAGAGGCCTCGCGGTCGACCTCTGCCCCCCCGTCAACACCGATTGCGAACGTCCCAGGAGATAGGAGGAGAACCACTGAAGAACCGTGCCTCCCACTCCCAATCCCCTGAGACGCCGCAGCAAGATACCATGGTCGATGGTATCGAAAGCCGCCGAGAGGTCTAATAGGACTAGAACAGAGGAATGCCCCCTGTCCCGAGCCCTCCAGAGATCATTCACCAGCGCGACCAATGCCGTCTCCGTGCTGTACCCAGGCCTGAAGCCCGATTGGTACGGGTCTAGATAATCCGCTTCATCCAGGACCAGAGGGAGCTGATGTGCCACCACACTCTCAACAACCTTCGCAAGGAAGCGAAGGTTGGAGACCGGACGAAAGTTATTCAAAACAGCCGGATCCAAGGTAGGCTTCTTGAGGAGAGGTCTCACCACCGCCTCCTTCAAGGCGGCGGGAAAACTGCCCTCACTCAAAGAAGCAGCTATAACCGCCTGGAACCAGCTTCGTGTCCCCTCCCGGGCTGCATAAACCAGCCAGGAAGGGCACGGGTCCAATAAACATGTGGTGGAGCTCAGCCTCCCCATGATCCTGTCCACTTCCTCCGGAGTCACAGGATCGAACTCCTCCCAGATGACATCGACAAGATCACTCGTGTCCTGATCATCCGATACTGCCCAGTCGGAGTCCAAACCGGTCCGAATCCGAGCGATTTTGTCCGACAGATGTTGACTAAATTCCTCAGCACGCCCCTGCAAGGGATCCCCACTGACCTCCTGGTTGAGGAGGGAGCGGGTCACCCTAAACAGGGCGGCCGGGCGATTATCTGCGGACGCGATGAGGGCAGCGAAATAATTAGATCTCGCTACCCTCATCGCAGCGAGATAAGACCTAATATGGGTTCTTAGTCGCAATCGGTCGGATTCAGATCGGGTGGACCTCCAAACGCTCTCTAGGCCCCGTCTCCGACGCTTCATCTCCCGGAGCTCCGCGGAAAACCATGGAGCCCATTGGGATCTGCGCCGGGTCAGGGGCCGCAAGGGTACAACTCGGTCAAGTGCCTCCGTGGCCGTCCTTTCCCAGGCCTCCACTAAGGCATCCGCCGAGCTGTGAGCTGGGGAGGCAGGTGGGGCCCCCAGCGCTGCCTGGAACCTCTCAGGGTCCATTAAGCGCCTGGGGCGGAACCATCTAGTTGGCTCAACAACCCCACGGTGGGGGGTGGCAAAACGGAAGACCAGCCGCAGGAGATGATGATCGGTCCATGACAGGGGCATAACAATTGGGGAGCCCCCACCAAGATCATCTAACCACCGACCAGATAAGAAAACCAAGTCAAGGGTGTGGCCTCCCTCATGGGTTGGTCCATGAATTACCTGCGTCAGGTCCATGGCCGTCATGGAAGCCATGAACTCCCGAGCTAACTCAGATGCTCCTCCCAGGGATGGTAGATTGAAGTCTCCCAAAACCATTAGTTTAGGAAACTCAATCACCAGCCCTGAGAGGATATCGAGAAGCTCAGGCAGGGCTGCTGCTACGCGACTAGGCGAAAGGTACGCGAGCAGCAAGCCCAACTGCGCCCTAGGACCAAACCTCAATAAGAGAGATTCACACCCGACTATCTGAGGAACGGTGGCCTCCTGCGGACATAAGGTCTCCCTCATAACTACAGCCACTCCCCCACCCCTACCCTGAGTCCGAGGCCGGTGTAGCACCCGGAAGCCTGGTGGGCAGAGATCCACCAGGGGGATACCACCCTCTGGGCCCAACCAGGTTTCCGTAATGCAAGCCAGGTCCGCTTGCTCACCCTCGACTAAATCCCGGACGAGGGGAGCCTTATTAACAACGGACCTGGCATTTAGGTATTTAGATGATGATGATAATGACGATGTGGATTTATATACCGCCCCTCTCCCGAAGGTGTAGGGTTTCCTGCCTGAGCAGGGGGTTGGACTAGATGACCTCCAAGGTCCCTTTCAACTTTATTATTATTATTATTATTATTATTATTATTATTATTATTATTATTATTATTATTATTAATGTTATTATTATTAAAAAGAAAAGTTAAGGTCCAACTCTTGCAAAGGAGGACAGCGGCCCCGCCCTTTGCTACGAGATTTTGCAGCACGTCTCACGTTTTGTGAGTTTTAGAGAGTTTGTTAAATTTTTTTTTTTTAATGTGTTCACGCTTTCTGATTTTGCCTTTCCGCAAGCACTGCCAGGTGGCAACGGTGAGGACCCACATTTTTTTGAGGTTCGAGAACACAAATTCTCACCGCCAAGAAGTCCAAGCCACTTTTGTTTCCCCCCACCTCTTCCGAAAAATCGTTCTTCAAAACAAAAACAGCCCAAGACGACACAAGACTTCCCACACTTTAAACTGAACAAATCCGGAAATTCATCACATCTAGTACTTTAATCTGTGGTTAAAGTGTCTGATTTTTCTTCTGCAAAAGCTCTGGGGGCTTTTTTTAAAAAACAAACAAACCAAAAAAAATAAAATAAACACAACACACACACACAACTTTTAATGCATCTTTCAGAACAGGGCAAGCCAGAAACCACAACCTATGCGCACACAATGCGTTCCTTGCTTTACAAATAAAAACTTTTTATTCCTTTCCGTTATTTCCTTTAATTTCTAAATGAAGCCGGCCGATCCTTTCTGGGAGACTGGAGGAAAAGGGGATTTAATTGAAGCTCCCCAGAAGAGCCAGATATAAATGTTTATTTTAGCCGATAGGATTTTTTTTTTTTTATTATTCTTCTTTAAAGAGCCTCTGCAATTGGAAACTCTTCTTAGGTTTGATGTCTGCACGCCACGATTCGTCTCCCGTGTTTTGTAAACTGCCTTGGGAGTAGAGGTTAGTCCTCGGACGTACGACCACAGCCCAAAATTTCCGTCGCTATGCGAGACAGTCGAGTGAGTTTTGTCCCGTTTTGCAACCTTTCTTGCCACAGTTCTAAACTGAATCATCGCGGTTGTGAAGTTAGCACAGGTAGTCTTTGGACGTACGACCACGAGCTGAGCCCAAAATTTCTGTCGCTAAGTGAGACAGTCAAGTGAGTTTTGTCCCGTTTTACGACCTCTCTTGCCACAGTTCTTAACTGAATCACCGCAGTTGTGAAGTTAGTACAGGCAGTCCTCGGATGTACGACCACGAGCTGAGCCCAACATCTGAGCTAAGCAAGACATTTCTTGTGCCCCATTTTACAGCACTTCTTGCTACCATTGCTCTGGCTTGACTTTGCTTGTCAGAAGGTCGCAAAACGGGGATCGCGTGACCCCACCCCCCATGGTTGTTAAGTGAACACAAGGTCATTAAAGGAATCGGGCTCCCCACGCCTTGTCAGAAGCCAGCTGGGAAGGTGGGAAACGGCGATCAGACAATCTGGAAGGCTGCAACCGTCGCAAGTACGAGACGGATTCTAAGTGTCTGAATTTTGATCATGTAAATCTAGGGAGGCTACGATGGTCGTAAGTGTGAGGACCGGTCGTAAGTCCCTTTTTCTGGCACCCTTGTAACTTTCAGCAGTCGCTCAACAATTGGTTGTTAAGTTGAGGACTGCCTAGAAACGGTCCCCGATTTACAACGGTTTGTAAATTAGTGACTGTTGAAAGTTACAACGGCGGCAAGCGGGGGGGGGGGGGGAAATGGCCGTTTTTCACACTTAACCGACCGTTGCGGCATCCCCAGGGTCACGTCATAAAAATTCAGAGGCTTGGCATTCCGACTCGTATTTGTGACGGTGGCAGCTGTCCCGGGTTCAGGCAATCCCCTTTTGCAACCGTCCTTCGTTGAAGCCAGATTCACTTAACCACCGTCTTACTAGAGCTGCAGGGACTCACTTCCCGACTGTGGCGAGAAAAGTCATAAAGTGGGGTAACGCTCACTTAACAAATGCCTCGCTTAAGAACACAAATTTTGGGAGCTCAGTTGCGGTGCTTATGTTGAGGACTACCTGCATGTAAAACTACACACAACACTTATTTCTGAGGACAATTAACCAGCGGAACAGCTTGCCACCAGAAATCGTGGGCGCTCCATCATTGGAGATTTTTAAGAAGAGACTAGACAGTCACCTGTCTGAGACGGTATAGGTTCTCCTGCTTGAGCAGGGGGCTGGACTAGAAGACCTCCAAGGTCCCTTCCAACTTCTTTTCTATTTCTATTTCTATTTCTATTTCTATTTCTATTTCTATTCTATTCTATTCTTCTACTTCATTCCATTATTCTATTCTATTCTATTCTATTCTATTCTATTCTATTCTATTCTATTCTATTCTATTCTATTCTATTCTATTCTATTCTATTCTATTCTTCTACTTCATTCCATTATTCTATTCTATTCTATTCTATTCTATTCTATTCTATTCTATTCTATTCTATTCTATTCTATTCTATTCTATTCTATTCTATTCTATTCTTCTACTTCATTCCATTATTCTATTCTATTCTATTCTATTCTATTCTATTCTATTCTATTCTATTCTATTCTATTCTATTCTATTCTATTCTTCTACTTCATTCCATTATTCTATTCTATTCTATTCTATTCTATTCTATTCTATTCTATTCTATTCTATTCTATTCTTCTGTTCTGTTCTGTTCTAAATTTCTTCCAACAACCGATGACTTAAACAACGAGAAATGGAGATTTAGACGAGAAAGGCAGATTTAGAGAAAGGCAGATTCAGAGAAAGGCAGATTTATCCGCCATTTTACTTGAGCCCAGGATTTAAGCCAAAGGAAACCTGACTGAGGTTAATTGCTTTGAAACCTTAAATTCATGCCCAGAAAACTCTATAGCCAAGGAAGTTGGGAATTAACTTTGAACAGTGTTTTATCTCTGCAACCCATTTTTAGACCAACGGCTCCTTTCAACCTCCAATAAAAGACATAAAAACGGGTAATCAATAACTTAATACAAAACACAATTAAGTGGAGATCTACACCTTTTATGACAGCGGTGAGCTTTCAGAAAAGTTGCAAACACAGCTGTTGACTTTCCACGTCATAAAACCCTCAGGGGAATTTGCCAGCCCTGCCTTATGCAAAGCTCCGGGCAGCCAGCCCAGAATCAAATATATCTTCCAGCTTCCGACCGAGTGAAAGTCTCTGCTTTCAAGCGCTGGGAGTCCTCGACTTACGACGGCAGCCGGGACCCAGAACTTGCACTGTTAAAACAAGGCAGATGCTAAAGGAGTCGTGTCCAGTTTTACAAGCTTTGTTGGCCACGGTGGCTGAGCTGACTGCTGACGTTGTTACGCGAATCAATGAATAGAATAGAATAGAATAGAATAGAATAGAATAGAATAGAATAGAATTAAAATAAGAATAGAATAGAATTCAAAGAATAGAATAGAGCCTTCTTAAAGCAGGCTGGCTGGAAAATTCTGGGAGTGGAAGGCCACCCCTCTTAAAGTAGGCTGGCTGGGGGATTCTGGGAATTGAAGTCCACCCCTTTTAAAGTAGGCTGGCTGGGGGATTCTGGGAGTGGAAGTCCAGCCCTCTTAAAGCAGGCTGGCTGGGGAATTTTGGGAATTGAAGTCCACCCATCTTAAAGAATGCTGGCTAGGGAATTCTGGGAGTCAAAATCAGACATATTAAAGCTGCCAAGGTTGGAAAACCCTGACCCACGTGTCCAGATGTTGTCCAGGACTCAACGTCAGACCTCTCACCTGCCATTCAGTGCTTGACCACTGCTTTTCAGAAATTCCTTGAGGTTCCTCATTCCAAAGCCCACATCTGCTGCAAATATATATATATATAAAGATTTGTCCCATGTTTGGGGCCTAGCAAGGTAATCTAAAAATAGTTAACAAGCATTTGACATATATCTCCCCTTGCTTCTCAGCTAACAAAGCGAGAGAGATCCTGTGGCTTAGAGGTGAAAACAACTGCCTAATGTGTAAACAGCCCAGGTTCGAATCTCAGAAGGGTATGGCTGACTGATGAAAACTAATAAGTTTGAAATGCATATCAGTCTCCCTTAATTCTTTGTTAGCAATTTAAAATTTACACAAATATGAGCTGTCACCGGTGTGACTACTGCCTGTCGATGGCCTTCAGGTTAGGCTGACACAGGAAATAAAGGAAATAAAGATTTGTCCCATGTTTGGGGCCTAGCAAGGTAATCTAAAAATAGTTAACAAGCATTTGACCAAAGATCCCCATATATATATATATATATATATATATATATATATATATATATATGTATATGTATATGTATATGTATATGTATATGTATATGTATATGTATATGTGTATATGTGTGTGTGTATATATATATATATATATATATCTGATGGCAAAATTCATGCCTGATTTATCCTTTGCATTTGGACAGACAGACCCTGTAGCTGCCCTGCAGAGTTAAAACCTCTTTTCCCTTGCCCAAAAGCCTTGGAGAGTTAATCTGACCCTGTCGGACCAAGAGGCCACCACGGATCGCTCTTAAGAATGCAGAAAAACAGACCCACCGCTGGACAAGGAGGCAAGAAAACCGTCAGGGAGGTGAAACCAGAATTTGAACCGAACAAGCCAGAAAAACAGCAGGTTGATCAAACCTCGCGGAGGAAGCCCCGGGCAGTAAACAGAAAGGGACGAGGATCTAACTGGAGAAGTTAGAACAACAGAGTTGGAAGGGACCCTGGAGGTCTTCTAGTCCAACCCCCTGCTCGGGCAGGAGCCCTTATATCATCCTGGTCAAATGGGTGTTCAATGTCTCTCTCAAAAACCTCCAGTGGCGGAGCAGCCGCAACTTCTGGTGGCAAGCTGTTCCACTGGTTAATTCTTCTCACTCTCAGGAAATTCCTCCTTAGTTCTAGGTTGCTTCTCTCCTGGATTAGTTTCCATCCATTGCTCAATCAATCAATCAATCAATCAATCAATCAGAATAGAGCTGGAAGGCACCCTGGAGACCTTCTAGTCCAGGGGTCTTCCAACCTGGCCTTTTTAGGACTTGCGGACTTCAACTCCCAGAATCCCTCAGCCAGGATGCTTTAAGACAGGGGTCTTCCAACTTGGCCCTTTTAGGACTGGTGGACTTCAACTCCCAGAATCCCTCAGCCAGGATGCTTTAAGACAAGGGTCTTCCAACTTGGCCCTTTGATGACTTGTGGACTTCAACTCCCAGAATTCCTCAGCCAGGATGCTTTAAGACAGGGGTCTTCCAACTTGGCCCTTTTAGGACTTGCGGACTTCAACTCCCAGAATCCCTCAGCCAGGATGCTTTAAGACAGGGGTCTTCCAACTTGGCCCTTTTAGGACTTGCGGACTTCAACTCCCAGAATCCCTCAGCCAGGATGCTTTAAGACAGGGGTCTTCCAACTTGGCCCTTTTAGGACTTGCGGACTTCAACTCCCAGAATCCCTCAGCCTGGATGCTTTAAGACAGGGGTCTTCCAACTTGGCCCTTTTAGGACTGGTGGACTTCAACTCCCAGAATCCCTCAGCCAGGATGCTTTAAGACAGGGGTCTTCCAACTTGGCCCTTTTAGGACTTGTGGACTTCAACTCCCAGAATTCCTCAGCCAGGATGCTTTAAGACAGGGGTCTTCCAACTTGGCCCTTTTAGGACTTCTGGACTTCAACTCCCAGAATTCCTCAGCCAGGATGCTTTAAGACAGGGGTCTTCCAACTTGGCCCTTTTAGGACTTCTGGACTTCAACTCCCAGAATTCCTCAGCCAGGATGCTTTAAGACAGGGGTCTTCCAACTTGGCCCTTTTAGGACTGGTGGACTTCAACTCCCAGAATTCCTCAGCCAGGATGCTTTAAGACAGGGGTCTTCCAACTTGGCCCTTTTAGGACTTGTGGACTTCAACTCCCAGAATTCCTCAGCCAGGATGCTTTAAGACAGGGGTCTTCCAACTTGGCCCTTTTAGGACTTCTGGACTTCAACTCCCAGAATTCCTCAGCCAGGATGCTTTAAGACAGGGGTCTTCCAACTTGGCCCTTTTAGGACTGGTGGACTTCAACTCCCAGAATTCCTCAGCCAGGATGCTTTAAGACAGGGGTCTTCCAACTTGGCCCTTTTAGGACTGGTGGACTTCAACTCTCAGAATTCCTCAGCCAGGATGCTTTAAGACAGGGGTCTTCCAACTTGGCCCTTTTAGGACTGGTGGACTTCAACTCCCAGAATTCCTCAGCCAGGATGCTTTAAGACAGGGGTCTTCCAACTTGGCCCTTTTAGGACTTGTGGACTTCAACTCCCAGAATTCCTCAGCCAGGATGCTTTAAGACAGGGGTCTTCCAACTTGGCCCTTTTAGGACTTGCGGCCTTCAACTCCCAGAATTCCTCAGCCAGGATGCTTTAAGACAGGGGTCTTCCAACTTGGCCCTTTTAGGACTTGCGGCCTTCAACTCCCAGAATTCCTCAGCCAGGATGCTTTAAGACAGGGGTCTTCCAACTTGGCCCTTTTAGGACTGGTGGACTTCAACTCCCAGAATTCCTCAGCCAGGATGCTTTAAGAGAAGGGTCTTCCAACTTGGCCCTTTTAGGACTTGTGGACTTCGACTCCCAGAATTCCTCAGCCAGGCACGCGAGACTGGCTGAGGAATTCTGGGAGTTGAAGTCCACAAGTCATCAAAGGGCCAAGTTGGAAGACTCCTGTTCTAATCCCTGCTCAAGCAGGAGACCCCATATCATTTCAGATAAGTGGCTGTCCAGTCTCTTCTTAAAAACCTCCAGTGTTGGAGCGCCCACAATTTCTGGAGGCCAGGAGTTCCGCTGGTTAATTGTCCTCCCTGTGAGGAAGTTTCTCCTTAATTCCAGGTTGCTTCTCTCTTTGGTCAGTTTCCCTCCGTTGCTTCTTTTCCGGCCTTCAGGAGCTTTGGAGAAGAGCTTGACTCCCTCTTCTTTGGGGCAGCCCCTGAGATACTGGAAGGCCGCTATTGTGTCCCCCCTGGTCCTTCTCTTCCTTAGAACAAGCACCCCCAATTCCGGCAATCGTTCTTCGTACCATTTAGCCTCCATTCCCTTAATCCTCTCCGTCGTTCTTCTCAAGAGTCTCTCCACACTGCCGAAATTATCTATCGTAGTATCAGAAATAAGAGTTTCTGAAGGAGGCAGAGGAACAAGGAGAGCTAGTTTGTACGTCTAGAAGTCCTGCTTCTATGCAAAATCTCAGCATTTCTACCCCTTTCCTCCCGAGATAAGGCTGGGTGAAAAAAAAACAGCAGATGATACCACTCTAATGGCAGAAAGTGAAGAAGAACTAAAGAGCCTCTTGTTGCGGGTGAAGAAGGAGAGTGCAAAAGTTGGGTTGAAACTTAACATTAAGAAAACCAAGATCGTGGCATCCGGCCCTCTCAATTCCTGGCAAATAGATGGGGAAGAAATGGAAGTAGTGACAGATTTTATTTTCCTGGGGTCCAAGATCACCGCAGATGGGGACTGCAGCCAAGAAATTAAAAGACGCTTGCTCCTGGGGAGGAAAGCCATGGCAAATCTAGACAGCACACTAAAAAGCAGAGACATCACCCTGTCAACAAAAGTGCGTATAATCAAGGCTATGGTCTTCCCAGTTGCAATGTATGGCAGTGAAAGCTGGACCGTAAGAAAGGCCGAGCGCCAAAGAATGGAGGCCTTTGAACTCTGGTGCTGGAGGAGACTCCTGCGAGTCCCTTGGACTGCAAGGCGATCAAACCGGTCAGTCCTAGAGGAGATCCACCCTGACTGCTCTTTAGAAGGCCAGATCCTGAAGCTAAAACTCAGATCCTTTGGCCACCTCATGAGAAGGAAGGACTCACTGGAGAAGAGCCTCATGCTGGGAAAGGTGGAGGGCAAGAGAAGAAGGGGACGACAGAGAAGGAGGTGGCTGGATGGAGTCACTGAAGCAGTAGGCATGAGCTTAAATGGACTCCAGAAGATGGTAGAGGACAGGAAGGCCTGGAGGAACGTGGTCCACGCGGTCGCGATGGGTCGGACACGACTTCACAGCTAACAACAACGACAAACAGAGAGAGAGTTCGGTCAAGGCTTGCAACGTAAGATTGCAGAGCAAAAAAAAAAAAAGGACGTAGTCCCATCTGGAGTTGAGTACAGATAGTCCTCGACTGACAAGCGTTCGTTTAATGACTGCTCAAAGTTACAACGTCACTAAAAAAGGGGATGGGTTAAAAAAAATTCAGACGCTTGGCAACCGGCTCGTATTTACTACGGTCGTATTGTCCCGGGGTGTGTGTGTGTGTGTGTGTGTGTGTGTGTGTGTGTGTGTGGGGCGTGATCCCCTTTCGCGACCATCCGACAAGCAAAGTCGATTGGAGGGGAAAGCCGGATTCACTTAACGACCGTGTGACTCACTTAACAACTGCGGGGGATTCACGTAAGAAGAAAGGTCGTAAAATGGGGGCAAAGCCCAGTTAACAAATTTCTCAATTGGCAACGTAAATTTGGGGGGCTCCGTGGTGGCCCAACGTCCTCGACCTACAAGGGTTCGTTTAGTGACCGTCTGAAGCCGCGACGGCACTGAAAAAAGTAACTTACGACCATTTTCCACACTTGCGACCGTTGCAGCATCCCCCAGGGTCATGGGATCAAGATTCAGATGCTCAGCAACTGACTCGTATTTGCGACGGTTGCAGCGTCCCTTGGGGTCCCGTGATCCCCTTGTGCGACCTTCCGGCAAGCCACGAGGGAGTTACATTCACTTAACGACCCGTACGATTGACTTAAGAACTGCAGAGATTCGAGATATTTGGCGTGAGAGACATCTGCAGGAGAAGGATTATACATTTTATTCTGATAGACACCAATCTTTTTCGAGGATTGATTTTATTTTGTTGACTAATGATTTTCTTTTGAGAACTAAAAAGGTGAAAATCTGCGCAAGAACTATCTCTGATCACAGTCCAGTGTGGTTGGAGATTGATAAGGAAAGAGGAGATAGACGCTCATGGCACGTAAATGAGAATTTGTTTAGAAATCAGAGAAATGTGGAAGAATGCAAACGGCGGATGAAGGATTTTTTTGAGATGAATATGAATAAGGGTACCTCTATGGATATGGTTTGGGATGCTAGCAAGGCCTATATGAGAGGGGTGTTGATATATATGAATAATAGACATAGACGTGCAGTGGAAACTAGAAGGAAAGAACTGGAGAATGAAATAAAGGAAAAAGAAAAGGCTTTGATTTTGAACCCAGAGGAGGTGAAGATCAAGGAGGCTATTAGACTGTTAAGAGGACAATTTGATAAATTAATGGCTGATCAAGTGGCGACCAATCTGCGGTTTGCTAGGCATAATACTTTTTGCAATGCTAATAAACCAGGCAGATGGTTAGCTTATAGACTGAGGAAAAAACAAAGGGCATCTAATATAGATAAGATTGAGTATAAAGGAAGGGTTGTGTATCAACAGAATCTTATTAAGGATGCCTTTGTGGATTTTTACTCGAAATTATATACTAAAGAGGACATTAATGCAAAAGATATTGATACGTATTTGGAGAAGGCTAGCATCCCGGTTCTTACGCAAGTACAAAAAGAGGGGATTAACCAACTGATTACAGAAGAAGAAATTTTTACAGCTATTAAGGAACTGAAGGTGGATAAAGCACCAGGCACGGATGGCTTGACTGCGGCCTATTATAAAAACTTACAATTAGAGATGATAAAACCGTTAAAGGAACTGTTCCAGACAATCCAGAGGGGGGGAAAGGTGCCCCCGTCTTGGAGAACAGCTTTTATCTCTTTGATTCCGAAGGAAGACCAGGATGCTACTTTAGTTAAAAATTACAGACCGATATCGCTTTTAAATACAGATTATAAGATATTTGCTAAGGTTTTGGCTAATAGACTGATGAGGGTTCTGCAACAGGTGATTCATGGGGACCAAACGGGGTTTATTAGTGGAAGACAAATGAAACTAATGTGAGACATATAGTTGATGTGTTAGAGTTTTTGGAAAGGCACAACCAGATCTCTGCTGCGCTAATCTTTTTAGATGCTGAAAAGGCTTTTGATCAATTGAACTGGCAATTTTTGTTGAAAGTTTTAGACAAAATGGATTTTGGGGAAAAATTTTTACAACCGATTAGGGCATTATACCAAAAACAAACTGCCCGAATTATAGTTAATAATAGTTTGACAACAGTATGTAATATTGAGAAGGGCACAAGGCAAGGGTGTCCGCTATCGCCCTTGTTATTTGTGTTAACATTAGAGATATTATTGGTTAAGATTCGGAATTTGGAAAAAATTAAGGGGATACAAATTGGAGATCAGGATTACAGATTGAGAGCATTTGCAGATGATCTGGTTGTTACAGTGACCCAGCCAGAGAACTCTGTTGTGGACCTGATGGAGATAATAACACAATATGGGAAGGTTTCTGGATTTAAAGTAAATATACAGAAAACTAAAATTTTGGCTAGGAATATGACAGTTTCCCAGAAGGCTCTCCTAGAAGGATTAACTGGATTTGAGATTGTTAAAAGGGTTAAATATTTGGGGGTGATTTTGTCGCCCTCTAATACAAAGCTATATAAAAATAATTATGAAAAGTTATGGGGGAAAATTCAAAAAGAACTGGAGAGTTGGGAAAAATTGCAATTGTCTTTGTTGGGACGGATTGCAGCAGTGAAAATGAATGTCCTGCCCAAATTTTTATTCTTATTTCAAATGATACCGATTCTTAAGAAAGATTCTAACTTGGAGGAATGGCAGCGTGGTATCAATAAATTTGTGTGGGCAGGGAAAAAGCCACGAGTTAAACTTAAGATTATGCAGGATACTCGTGAGAGAGGTGGCCTTAAAATGCCTAATTTTAAATTATATTATGAAGCTGCTGCACTAGTAGGAATAAGTGATTGGATTAATTTGACACAATCGAGGTTATTAAATCTTGAGGGCCATGATTTGTTGTTTGGCTGGCATGCATATTTGTTGTATGATAAGAAGGTAGATACTGTGTTTAGGATGCATATTTTAAGACAGGCACTGCTGAGAGTCTGGAAGAAGTATAGACATAAGTTAAGCAGCAAGATACCATTGTGGGCAATTCCAAAACACGCAATAGAAAATATACATGCTGGTTTCAAACATGATGAGACTACTTACAAGGAAATTTTAAGTTTGGAAAGGAATATTTGGTGCTTGAAATCATATAGCTTCTTGCGAGAAGAGAAGGTTGTTCAGACTTGGTTTCAATATATTCAGTTACGGGCCAGGTGGAAAGAAGACCAAAAAAATGGATTTGCAACGACTGATGAAAATTTGATAAAGCAAATTAGAAATCAAGGACCAGCACATATTAAACGGATATATCTTGCATTGATAGAGATCGATTCAGAAACAGAGCTTGTTAAGGATTGTATGATAAAATGGGCCCAAAACATTCAGGAAGTTATTACAATGGACACGTGGGAAAAGATCTGGGTGAGGAATGTAAAATTCACTCAAGCTCAAAGTCTAAGAGAGAACTTTTATAAAATGTTTTATAGATGGCATCTAGATCCTAAAAAGCTTGCAAGTATGTATCCGAATTATCAGCCTAAATGTTGGAGGTGTGGTGATGAAGAGGCAACATATTTTCACATATGGTGGACATGTAAAAAGGTCAAGGCTTTTTGGATAAAAGTCTGGTGGAATATGCAGAAGATTTTTAAACGGAGGATAAAGTTTTGTCCGCAATTTTTTTTGTTGGGAATAATTGTTGACGCTACAGTTGTGGACTCTAAGTTGATGTTGAATTTAGTTACGGCAGCAAGACTTTTGATAGGTCAATATTGGAAGAAAGAGGAACTGCCGACTATACAAGAGTGGATTTTAAAGGTTTCCGACTTGGCAGAGATGGCGAAGATTTCGGCCTATTTGAAAGATTACTCGCAAGAACATTATATTATGGAATGGAGAAAATGGATTGAGTTTATCCAGAACAAGTATAGGGTTAAGAAGTTTTATGTAGCATTCGAATAAGTCTTCTTTCGTTTTCTTTTTTCTTTTTTTATTTTGTCTTCTATATATATTTAATAATGCTAAGTTTTGTTTGATCCTATATAAGTTAGAGAGTGATGGATTTTAGAATTTATAGTTGTTAGTATATGGTTGTTTATGATTGCTTTTTTTTATATATATACCTTGTATTTAGCTCTGGGAAGTCCGGGGGGGGGGGGAGGGGGGTTGGGGGGAGGTAGGGGGGGGAGGAGGGAGGGGGGAGGGGGGGAAAGGGGGGAGGTAGGGAGGGGAGCAGGGAGGGGGAAGGGGTTTTTTAAAAGGAAAACTGTATTTTTAAAACTTTTCAATAAAAAAAAAAAAGAACTGCAGAGATTCGCTTAACAACCGTGGCAAAAGACGGTGGTTGCAAAACGAGGCAAAAATTCCCTTGAACAGCTGTCTGGCTTAGCCGCGGAAAGGTTGAGCTCAGCTGCGCTCGAAGTTACAACGCCACCCCCACCTCCCCAAAAAAGTAACTAACTTATGACCGTTGTTCACACTTATGACCGTTGCAGCGTTTCCCCCGGGGTCACGGGATCCCAATTCACACGCTTAGCAACCTGAGTCATGTTATTATGACGGATGTAGGCCGCTTCTTCCTTCTCTGTCCTCCTGGACAACGGGACGTCGTGTTTTGTGTCTTTCTCCGCAGAAGTCCGGAAAGGAAGCTGACTTGGTTGTGCAACTCCCCCTCCCCCCCCCAATGCCCCAAATTGTGGCTCCAGTTGTGTAAACACACATCAAAGAGAAACCCGGGCGGTGAGGGCAGGATGGGACAAGTCAGCGGAGCAAAGGTTGCCGAAAGGGAAGCGAGAACGAGAGAGGCTGCGTCAGTGCTGGGCAAAAAAAAAGAGAGAGAAGAGTGGGGCTTTCTGAGAAGGGAAGTCCAGCCCCGTGTGTGTGTGTGTGTGTGTGTGTGTGTGTGTGTGTGTGTAAGTGGGGTGGCTTTGCGTAAACAGCTGCAGAGATGACCGAAGATGGACAGCGATTAATATTTATACGTTACTTATACGTAAGGGTGTAGGTCTATACATGTGTTGTACATGGTAGCTTGTGTGTACATGTGCGGTGTGTGTGTGTGTGTGTGTGTGTGTGTGTGTGTGTGTGTGTGAAAGTGGGGTGGCTTTGCGTAAACAGCTGCAGAGATGACCGAAGATGGACAGCGATTAATATTTATACGTTACTTATACGTAAGGGTGTAGGTCTATACATGTGTTGTACATGGTAGCTTGTGTGTACATGTGCGGTGTGTGTGTGTGTGTGTGTGTGTGTGTGTGTGTAAGTGGGGTGGCTTTGCGTAAACAGCTGCAGAGATGACCGAAGATAGACAGCGATTAATATTTATACGTTACTTATACATAAGGGTGTAGGTCTATACATGTGTTGTACATGGTAGCTTGTGTGTACATGTGCGGGGTGTGTGTGTGTTTGTGTGTGTGAAAGTGGGGTGGCTTTGCGTAAACAGCTGCAGAGATGACCGAAGATGGATAGCGATTAATATTTATACGTTACTTATACGTAAGGGTGTAGGTCTATACATGTGTTGTACATGGTAGCTTGTGTGTACATGTGCGGTGTGTGTGTGTGTTTGTGTGTGTGAAAGTGGGGTGGCTTTGCGTAAACAGCTGCAGAGATGACCGAAGATGGACAGCGATTAATATTTATACGTTACTTATACGTAAGGGTGTAGGTCTATACATGTGTTGTACATGGTAGCTTGTGTGCACATGTGCGGTGTGTGTGTGTGTGTGTGTTTGTGTGTGTGAAAGTGGGGTGGCTTTGCGTAAACAGCTGCAGAGATGACCGAAGATGGACAGCGATTAATATTTATACGTTACTTATACGTAAGGGTGTAGGTCTATACATGTGTTGTACATGGTAGCTTGTGTGTACATGTGCGGTGTGTGTGTGTGTGTGTGTGTGTGTGTACGCTTTGAGAGCAAGAGACTCAATTTCATTTTTAATGTGTGCCGGGGGGGGGGGGGGCGGAAATGACAACAAAGGCTATCAAATCGAAAAAGGCTTTGCAGGAACGTTTTTTCTTCGGCAGGCTAAACAAAGACAACAATGAAACTCCTAAACAGGGGGTCCTCGACTTACGACCACAACTGACCCCTGCCCCCCAAATTTCCCTTGGGGTTAGGCGAGACGTTTGCAAAGTGAGTTTTGCCCCGCTTTACGACCTCTCTTGTCACGGTTCTTAACTGAATTACTGCAGTTGTTAAGTTAGTACCGGCTGTGACCTTGGTCGGGTCCCAATTTTCTGCGCTTTAGACGAGACGTCGGCTGAGTGAATTTTGCCCCCTTTGATCGCCTTTCTCGCCTCCGTCGTTAAGCGAATCATTGTGGTTGGTAAGCTAGTCCTCCGGCTATGAAGTGACCCCAGCTTCCCCGAGTGACCTTGCTGGTCAGCAGGTCACCAAAGGGGATTGTCACCTGAACCCAGGACACGGAGGCTGTCATAAATATGGGGCAGTTGCTGCAATGCTGATCAAGCGAGGCCCAGGGATGGTCATAAGGGTGGAAAAAAACGGCCGTAAGTCACTTTTTCAGTGCTGCTGTAACTTCGGACAGTCACTAAACGAACTGTTGCAAGTCAAGGGCTACCTGTATTTTACGGGTGCACACATGCGTGCTTGTTAGGTTGGGAAAATGGTCAAGCAAAATGACTTTGCTTGTCAAGAGGGCGCAAAAACCACCTGCCTCCAGAAGCTGTGAATGCTCCAACGCTGGAAGTTTTTAAGAAGAGACTGGACAGTCATTTGTCCGAAATGGTATAGGGTTTCCTGCCAGAGCAGGGGGTTGGACTAGATGACCTCCAAGGTCCCTTATGACTTTATTATTATTAACAACCTGGCTCCAGAAGCTGTGAAGGCTCCAACACTGGAGGTTTTCAAGAAGACTGGACAGCCCTTTGTCTGAAATGGTGCAGGCTTTCCTGCCCGAGCAGAGGGTTGGACTAGATGACCTCCAAGGTCCCTTCCAACTCTATTATTATTATTATTACCAACCTGCCTCCAGAAGCTGTGAATGCTACAATGCTAGAAGTTTTTAAGAAGAGACTGGAGAGCCCTTTGTCTGAAATGGTGCAGGGTTTCCTACCCGAGCAGGGGGTTGGACTAGATGACCTCCAAGGTCCCGTCCCAACTTTATTATTTATTATTATTATTAAAAGGGGATCATGTGCCACCCCCCGGGGACACTGTGACCGTCATAAATATGAACCAGTTGCCAGGCCTCTGAATTTTGATCACATGACCCTGGGGATGCTGCAACGGTCGTTAAGTGTGAAAAACGGTCATAAGTCGCTTTTTTCCTTTCCCTGGGCAGTTTTAACTTCAAACGGTCGCTAAACGGGCAGTTGAGGACTGCCTGTATTTTAAGGGTGCAATCATGCAGGCTTGGGATTCAGGGTTTTTTGGGGGGGTTAGGATGGCCCCAGGGCTCTAAGACCTGGGGGTTTGGGGTGCAAGAAATGTGGCCGAAAAAGGAGGCTTTTTTTTGCTGCTAACCTGGACACACCTAGGTGTTGGCAGGAGTCTGAAATCTCTCAACCCACAAAAGAAATGGCAACGAGAGAAGCCGGTGACGTCAAAGGCTTCTGCCTCCACCGGTTGCCGGGAAGGAAAGCCGATTTTTGAACGGCAGGTTAAAAAAACAAAAAAAGCTCAACTATTGTTTTTTTTTTGCAAGGGTTCTGCAGCAAAGTTAGTCAATGCCTTTGGCATTTATGAACGGGGCTGGGACAGGCCGCCTTGGACAAAATACAGGAGAATATACAATATACAGTCTCAGGGGCTGCCCCAAAGAAGAGGGAGTCAAGCTATTCTCCAAAGCCCCTGAAGGCAGGAGAAGAAGCAACGGATGGAAACTAGTCAAGGAGAGAAGCAACCTGGAACTAAGGAGAAACTTCCTGACAGTTAGAACAATTATCCAGCGGAACAACCTGCCTCCAGAAGCGGTGAATGCTCCGACACTGGAAGTCTTTAAGAAGAGGCTGGACGGCCATTGGTCTGAAATGGTATAGGGTTTCCTGTATGAGCAGGGGGATGGACTAGATGACCTCCAAGGTCCCTTCCAACTCTATTATTATTATTATTATTATTATTATTATTATTATTATTATTATTATTATTATTATTATTATTATTATTATTATTAACAACCTGCCTCCAGAAGCTGTGAAGGCTCCAACACTGGAGGTTTTCAAGAAGAGACTGGACAGCCATTTTGTCTGAAATGATATAGGGTTTTCTGCCTGAGCAGGGGGTTGGACTAGATGACCTCCAAGGTCCCTTCCAACTCTATTATTATTATTATTATTATTATTATTATTATTATTATTATTATTATTATTATTATTATTAACAACCTGCCTCCAGAAGCTGTGAAGGCTCCAACACTGGAGGTTTTCAAGAAGAGACTGCTTGCTGCTACTACTGTTGTTGTTATTATTATTATTCAGATGGAAACTAACTAAGGACAGAAGCAGCCTGGAATTAAGGAGAGGACCATTAGCCAGTGGAACAGCTTGCCTCCAGAAGTTGCGGGCGCTCCATCACAAACCTTAAGCCTAACCCCAACCCACACTGGAAGTTTTTAAGAAGAGATTGGACCACCATTGGTCTCGCATGGTATAGGTAGAGTCTCCTGCTTGAGCAGGGGGCTGGACTAGATGACCTCTAAGGTCCCCTCCAACTATTCTGTTATTCTGTTAACTAAGATAATTAAAAGGCCTGGAGACTAAAGCTTATGAAGGATGGTTGCAGGATTTGGGAAGGGCCAGTCTGGAGAAAAGAAGGACTAGGGGGGACACGATAGGAGTATTCCACTATTTGAGGGGCTGCCCCAAAGAAGAGAGGGGGGGTGTCAACTTATTTTCCAAAGCGCCTGAAGGCAGGACAAGGAACAACGGATGGAAACCGACCAAGGAGAGAAGCAATCTGGAATTAATTTTAATTTTAATTTAATTTAATAACATTTATATACCGCCCTTCTCCCTGAGGACTCAGGGCGGTTCACAGGGCAGAATAAAATAGTGAATACAAACATTAAAAAAAGATTAAACAAATTGCCCTAGTTAAAAACAATATAAATACAACACTAAAAACCCCCAGAAAAGTTAAAAAACAAAAAATAAAATAACCCCAACACTCCCCCTCAGGCTAGGCCGGCTTGTACAAACAGAAATGTCTTAAGATCGCGACGAAAGGAGCGAAGATCGGGCGCCATCCGGAGCTCAACCGGTAGCTGATTCCACAGCTCCGGAGCGCCCACAGAGAAGGATCTCCCCCTGGGGGCCACCAATCGACATTCTCTGATCGGTGGCACCCTGAGGAGGCCCTCTCTGTGGGAACGCACAGGGCGCAGGGAGCTTGATGCCGGCAGCAGATGTTCCCTGAGGTACTCCGGCCCCATGCCATGGAGTGCTTTGAACACCGTTACCAGTACCTTGAATCTCACCCGGAAGACAACTGGCAACCAATGCAGCTCACGGAGCAGAGGCGTAACGTGGGAGTATCGGGAGACTCCCAACACCACTCTCGCGGCTGCATTCTGTACCAGTTGGAGCTTCCGAGTAGTCCTCAAGGGCAGCCCCATGTAGAGAGCGTTGCAGTAGTCCAGACGAGAGGACACGAGCGCATGAGTGACCGTGCATAAATCGTCCCGGCTAAGATAGGGCCGCAACTGACGCACCAGGCGAACCTGTGCGAAGGCCCCCCTAGTCACGGCTCCTATATGGTCTTCCAAAGTGAGCCGTGAATCTAGGAGGACCCCCAAGTTGCGAGCCCTATCTACGGGGGGTAATAGTTCACCCCCCATAACTAGAGGTGGAATGTCCGAATAAACCCGGGACGAAGGTATGCAAAGCCACTCAGTCTTGTCGGGGTTGAGCTGGAGTCTGTTCCTCCCCATCCAGACCCGAACCGCCTCCAGGCAACGGGACATCACGTTGAGGGCATCACTGGGGTGGTTTGGGGTCGAAAAGAAAAGTTGGGTATCATCAGCGTACTGATGATACCCAACTCCAAAGCCACGAATGATCTCACCCAGCGGCTTCATGTAGATGTTGAACAGGAGAGGCGAGAGGACCGACCCCTGAGGAACTCCACAAATGAGAGACCTCGCGGTCGACCTCTGCCCCCCTGCCAACACCGACTGCGAACGTCCCAAGAGATAGGAGGAGAACCACTGTAAAACTGTGCCTCCCACTCCCAATCCCCTGAGACGCCGCAGCAAGATACCATGGTCGATGGTATCGAAAGCCGCCGAGAGGTCTAATAGGACTAGGACAGAGGAATGCCCCCTGTCCCGAGCCCTCCAGAGATCATTCACCAGCGCGACCAATGCCGTCTCCGTGCTGTACCCGGGCCTGAAACCCGATTGGTACGGGTCTAGATAATCCGCTTCATCCAGGACCAAAGGGAGCTGATGCGCCACCACACTCTCAACAACCTTCGCAAGAAAGCGAAGGTTGGAGACAGGACGAAAGTTGTTCAATACAGCCGGGTCCAGGACAGGCTTCTTGAGGAGAGGCCTCACCACCGCCTCCTTCAAGACGGCGGGGAAGATACCCTCACTCAAAGAGGCCGATATAACTGCCTGGAACCAGCTGCGTGTCCTCTCCCGGGCTGCATAAACCAGCCAGGAAGGGCACGGGTCCAGTAAACATGTGGTGGTGCTCAGCCTCCCCATGATCCTGTCCACTTCCTCCGGAGTTACAGAATCAAACTCCTCCCAGATGGTATCGACAAGACCACCCGTGTCTTGATCGTCAGACTCTGCCCAGTCAGAGTCCAAACCGGTCCGAATCCGAGCGATTTTGTCCGACAGATGTTGGTTAAACTCCTCGGCACGTCCCTGCAAGGGATCCTCCCTCACCTCCTGATTTAGGAGGGAGCGAGTCACCCTAAACAGGGCGGCCGGGCGATTATCTGCGGACGCAATAAGGGTGGCGAAGTGGTTAGACCTCGCCTCCCTAATTGCAGCGAGATAAGACCTAATATAGGCTCTTAGTCGCAATCGGTCGGGTTCGGATCGGCTGGACCTCCAACCGCTCTCTAGGCCCCGTCTCCGACGCTTCATCTCCCGGAGCTCCGCAGAGAACCATGGAGCCCGACGGGATCTGCACCGGGTCAGGGGCCGCAAGGGTACAACTCGGTCAAGGGCCTCAGTGGCCGTCCTTTCCCAGGCCTCCACTAGGGCCTCGGCCGAGCTGTGAGTGAGGGAGGCAGGTGGGGACCCCAGCGCCGCCTGGAACCTTTGGGGATCCATTAAGCGTCTGGGGCGGTACCATTTAATTGGTTCCAAACACCCACGGCGGGGGGTGGCAAAACGGAAGACCAGCCGCAGGAGATGATGATCGGTCCATGACAGGGGCATAATAATTGGAGAGCCCCCACCAAGATCATCTAACCACCGTCCAGACAAGAAAACAAGGTCAAGGGTGTGGCCTCCTTCATGAGTCGGTCCCGTAATTACTTGCGTCAGGTCCATGGCCGTCATGGAGGCCATGAACTCCCGAGCTAACTCAGATGATCCTCCCAGCGATGGTAGGTTGAAGTCCCCCAAAACTATAAGTTTCGGGAACTCAACCACCAGCCCCGAGAGGACATCAAGCAGCTCAGGCAGGGCTGCTGCTGCGTGACTAGGCGAAAGGTACACCAGCAGCAAGCCCAACTGCGCACCAGGGCCGCATCTCAGAAAGAGAGACTCACACCCGACTATCTGAGGAACAGTGGCCTCCCGCGGGCACAAGGTCTCCCTCATAACAACAGCCACACCCCCACCCCTACCCTGAGCCCGAGGCCGGTGCAGCACCCGGAAACCTGGTGGGCAAAGGTCAACCAGAGGAATCCCGCCCTCTGGGCCCAACCAAGTCTCCGTGATGCAAGCCAGGTCAGCCTGCTCCCCCTCGACCAAGTCTCGGACGAGAGGGGCCTTGTTAACGACCGACCTGGCATTCAAGTACACCAGCCGGAACTCAGGAGGCTGCACATCCTCACTCCCGGGACCTCGGGGCGGAGCCAGAGGGTCGGAGTGCCTCACCGCTTGTAAGCAGCGGAGAGGCCT
The DNA here is from genome assembly GCF_947247035.1 of Vipera ursinii. Lineage (NCBI taxonomy): Eukaryota > Metazoa > Chordata > Lepidosauria > Squamata > Viperidae > Vipera > Vipera ursinii. The sequence continues at coordinate 357,455,049 of NC_139512.1, read as the reverse complement.
TCCCTGAGACCGATACGGCCCTCTGTTCCTACACCTGCTGCCATTCCCTATCGTCGTGGGAATGGGCAATCCCACGACTGGCCCTGGAGCCCCAGAAGCAGCCGACCCCCGCTCCTCCCCATCGCGATCAGCCTCAGCACTAGCCTGAACAACGGTAGATGGACTGCCTCCCTCGTCCAAACAACCAAGAAAAGAACCCTCCCTCCTCCCTAACCCCCAAAAAAATTTTGACAGAAAACAAATCAAAGACCTCCTGTTAGGTCTACGTCGGAGGTCCGTAACCGTGCCCGGCCATCTCTCAGGATCCCAATAGATGGGACCTTCCTCGAGATTATACTCGGCTGGAAAGGCGGGCCGCCTCCAGGAGGGGGGAGCACCCCTGAGGGCGAGCAAGTCCGTAGAGGAGTACCTCAAACAAGGCATAAAAGCAGTCCAGATATAGGCAGTCCATAATCAATTGATTTAAGGAGGAACCAAACAGAGAGCAAGTAGATGTCCCGAGCCTCCACCCAGCCACTGCCACTCAGCTGGGTGTCACCCCAAGACAGGCCAACCACCGCCCTCTCACGACAGTTGGAAAGCCTATACCAGGGGGGAATAGTCCGAAACATCCATCCTGGGTACAGCATGACCCCTAGAGCTCTCACCTCTAGGGGCAGCAGATGTAAGTTCAGGCCACCCTCTCACTGTGGCCAGTACCCAGGGAACTCTGAATCCTTTGGGGCCGATATGTGAATGGCAATAAGGAACAGTCCGAAAGAAGGGATGAGATAGTGTGTTACATCATCAAAGTCTGCACTACTAGGTGGCCAAATCCTCCGCTGCTCTGTCCTTCGAAAAAGTTTATCATGGCCAATCCTGCAGTCATTGGGGTCTTCCAAATTATCTAATTCTTTTAGGTCCACAAATCCGATGGCACCAACCAGAGTCACAACTGGTGTCACGGGAAACATAGATCTTTCAAGGGACCACTGGGCTCCACTGGGATCCACCGGCATTAACCGGCTAGCCCAGGAACCCTCGAGGCCACCAGCAGCAGTAAGAGTACCAGGCCATCCAGAAAGAACAAAGCAAGCAGAGGAAACAATAAGTTGATTACAGCGTCGCCGCTGAGCCACCAGGGCGACCGCCACCACCGGAGTATTGCTGCAGACGCCACCGCCATTGCTGCCGCCGCCAGGACGCTGATGGAGCCGAGAATAATAAACATTCGATGGAAAGGGAGGCCTAAAGCGGCCCCGGCACAACACCGCCGCCGCCGCCATCCCCGTCGCCATCCGAGCGAGCCAGGAACGCCGCCGCCGCCACAGCCGAGGGAGACCAGGCCGACCACAGAAGCGGCCCGAACGGCCCGAAACGCCTCCACCGAAGCCGCCAGAAGCGAGGGACCATCCGAAGGCCGGCTCCGCAACCGCCGAGGACACCCAGCAAACGGCCGATGGAAAGGCGGGCCCAGAACGGCCCCGGAGAACGCCGCCGCCGCCGCCGCCGTCCCCGTCGTCCCCGGAACGAACCAGCAACGCCGCCGCCGCCCCAGCCGAGGGAGAGCCGCGGAAGACCAATCCGGCCACAGAAGCGGCCCGGAACGGCCCGAAACGCCTCCGCCAAGGCCACCAAGGCCGCCAGCAGCCAGGGACCTCCCGTGAACGCCGGGTCCGCCATCGCCGAGGACGCCGCCGCCGAAGCCGCCGGCCGCCGCAACCACCAGGCTCGCGAAAACGGCCCGAAAAACGCCCGAGGGAGCAGGTAAGCGCCCCCAACATCCAGTTGAAAAAACGGCAGGGCTGGCAGCTAACGGAGTCCAAAACCTTCATCCTTCAGCTGCCTAAACTATTGCGCTCACTATCCCCCAACCCAGAGGGTGTAAACACCCCTGGGGGGCTCCTAGGACACCTATTTCTCCGAGACTTGCAGAGCTCACTCAAACAGATCCGCCCGCACGTCCGCCATTATGGCCAGACACCATAATAATTAGATTCTATCTATCTATCTATCTATCTATCTATCTATCTATCTATCTATCTATCTATCTATCTATCTATCTATACCGCCCTATTCCCGAAGGACTAAGGGCGGTTTACAGGGCAGCATATAAAATCCAATATAAAAAGATAATATAAAATTAAAATGAATTAAATTAATTAATGCCCAACAAGTAAAACAATATTAAAAAGCTAAAACCCCTTCAGTCCAGGCCTGATAGATCGAAAAGCCAGGTTTTCAGGTCCCGGCGAAATGAACGCAGATCGGGGGCAGTCCGGAGTTCCACAGGTAAATCATTCCAAAGGTCTGGTGCGCCCACAGAAAATGCCCTCCCTCTGGGGATCACCCGCCGGCACTCCCTAACCGGCGGCACCCTAAGGAGCGCACAGGACGATGGGAAGATGATGCCGGCAGCAGGTGTTCCCTTAGATAATCCGGACCCAAGCCATGTAGGGCTTTATAGGTCATCACCAGCACCTTGAATCTCACCCGGAGGGCAACCGGGAGCCAATGCAGCTCGCGGAGCAGAGGTGTAACATGGGAGTATCGGGAGACCCCCATCACGAGTCACGCGGCTGCATTCTGCACCAGTTGAAGCCTCCGGGTGGTATTCAAGGGCAGCCCCATGTAGAGAGCGTTGCAGTAGTCTAAGCGGGAGGTCACGAGCGCATGAGTGACTGTGCGTAGGGCATCTCGGTCCAGGTAGGGTCGCAACTGGCGCACCAGGCGAACCTGGGCGAAAGCCCCCCTGGTCACGGCTCCTATATGATCTTCCAAACTGAGCCGTGAATCCAGGAGGACACCAAAGTTGCGGGCCCTATCAATTAAGGAGAAACTTCCTAGCAGTGAGGAAAATTAACCAGTGGAACAGCTTGCCACCAGACATTGTGGGTGCTCCAACACTGGAGGTTGCCAAGAAGAGACTGGACAGCCATTTGTATGGAATGGTAAAAGGTTTCCTCCTTGAGCGGTGGGGGTTGGACTAGAAGACCTCCGGGGTCCCTTGCAGCTCCGTTTGGATTGTCTGACGGATCCCATTGAAATGAGAGAAGGAGAAAGAGAGAATAAAAGAATCTGGGGGTTGATGGGAAACTGACATACAGAAACACACACACACACCAATCCGATTTAAAGGTAAACCCTCAATTTATGACTGCAATTAGGCCCCCCCAAATTTCTCTTGCTGCTAAGCGAGGCGGTTCGGGGAGTTTTGCTCCGTTTTACAACTTTTCTTGCCACCGTCGTTAAGTGAACCGCTGCAGTTGTGAAGCTAGCAATGCGGTTGTTAAGCGAATCTGCCTTCCCTCCCCACTGACTCTGCTCGACGGAAGTTCGCAAAAGTGGACCGCGTGACCCTCCCCGCCCCCCCCGGACAGGGACGCCACGACCGTCGCAAATACAAGTCAACCGGCCAACAAGCATCTGAAATTTTGATCGCGTGACCACCGGGGATGCTACGACGGTCGTTAAGGGTGAAAAAAAAAGGTTCTAGGTTCCTTTTTTTATTTTCCCCCTCCCGGCGCCGTCATAACTTTGAACGGTCGCTAAATGGCACGGCTGTTAAGTGGAGGACTGCCTGCCGCGCGCACGGCTGCCGAAAATGCCAGCTCCGCAACGGGGTTGCCGTTCCCATGGGAGGCAAAGCCAAAGGTGAAACCTAAGCAGAGGTGGGGGGGAGGTGAGGTGGGAGGGCTGGGGGGGGGAATTAAGCTGCTTTGTTCCAGCCCCACCTGGGGCCTTGTCAGCTTCTCCCTTCTCCTCCTCCTTCCGGGTGGCTGACATCACAATGTGCAACGGTAACACAACCCAGTGGGAACCGGAGCGACAAGGCCCACGGGAGCAGAGGGAAAGGGGGGGCTGCTTTGGGATCCAGGCTGGGAAGGGGGAGGGGGAGAAAATGTACCCCAAAAGATGGGGAGGACAGTGCAGCAAAAGGACAGCTACTTTGGTCTAGCGCAGGGGTCGGCAACCTCGGCTCTTTTATGACTCGTGGACTTCAACTCCCAGAATTCCTGAGCCAGCTATGCTGGCTCAGGAATTCTGGGAGTTGAAGTCCACGAGTCATAAAAGAGCCGAGGTTGCCGACCCCTGGTCTAGCGGCTAGAAACCAGGTGACGGTGAGTTCTAGTCCCGACTTAGGCAGGAAAGCCGGCTGGGTGACTTTGGGCCAATCACCAGGAGACGGTGGTCTTTCCTGCCTGAGCAGGGGGTTGGACTAGATGACCTCCAAGGTCCCTTCCAACATCATCATCATCATCATTATATTATTATTATTATTATTATTATTATTATTATTATTATTATTATTATTATTATTATTATTATTTTATTATTTTTACATTATTATTATTATTATTATTATTATTATTATTATTATTATTATTATGGTATATTATTATTATTATTTTATTATTTTTACTTTATTATTATATTATTATTATTATTATTATTATTATTTTATTTTTACTTTATTATTATTATTATTTTATTATTATTATATTATTATTTTATTATTATTATTATTATTTTATTATTATTGTTATTATTGTTATTATTGTTATTATTATTATTATTATTATTATTATCTAAAAAGTGGGAGGGGAAGGAAAGGAAGGAATGTAGGAAGGAAGCAGTGTGGGAAGGAAGGAAGGAAGGAGATGGAGGGAGGGGGTGGAAGGAAGGAGTGTGGGATTGAAGGAAGTATAGATAGATATGAGGGACAGAGGGATGGAAAGGAGGAAGGAAGGAGGGAGGGAGGGAAGGGGGGAAGGAAGGAAGGAGGGAACGAAGGAAGGAGGGAGGGAAGGAAGGAAGGAAGGAGAGAAGGAAGGAAGGAAGGAATGAGGGAGTGAAGGAGTCCAATGTCCAAAGTCACCCTGTCCAGGCAGAGACCCCCCCCACAAGACACGCACCCCCGATGAAGATATTGCCAAGGGGAAGCCTCTAGCAGTGCCCAGCATGGCTGCCTCCTCTGCTGTAACCAAGATACCACGGGGTTGCCACGTGGGGTTGCCACGGAAGGTCCTCCAGCCGAGCAAGAATGTGGCAGGCCAGAGGCAACGCGGCCACGGCCGCTACCACCACCGCCACCGGCAGGCACCTCCCATCAAAGGCCCAGGGCCCTTTCCATGCCGCGGGTGGTCCTCGACGGACGACCATAATGGAGCCCCCAAATCTCTGTTGCTAAGCTTGACGGTTGTTAAGTGAGCTTCCTTGCCACGCTTGTGAAGTGAATCACCGCCGCTGTTAAGTGAGTCACACCGTCGTTAAGCCAATCCGGCTTCCCCCATTGACTTTGCTTCTCAGGAGGCTGCAAAAGGGGATCACGTCTCACACACACACACACACACACACACACACACACCTGGACGGTGTGACCGTCATAAACAGGAGTCAGTTGCCGAGCATCCGAATTTTGATCCTGGGGATGCGGCAACGGTCGTTAAGTGTGAAAAGCAGCTTTTTTTTCAGTGGCATTGTAACTTTGAACGCTCGCTAAACAAACCGTTGTAAGCCGAGGACTAGCTGTACGACGCAGGAAGCAATCCGGGGGCGGCTGGGACGCTCTCTGAGCTGGACTCTTTCCCCATCCAGACCCCCCCCTCCTCCCAGTCCAAAAAAACCCTCCCCTCCAGGACAAATAGAGGTGGTGTGGTTGGGGGTTTTTTCCCCCAGCAATTGTGAGTCATTGTGTGTAACCGGAGCATCAGGATTACCGGCTGGAAAACCGCAAAGCCTCTCAAGTCCACAAAGGCCAAGCAAATAATCCTCCCACCTCCTCTACCTCGCAGGGCTGTTAGGAGGATTTTGGAAAGGGTGGGGGTGGAGGGAGAAACAGACGCTTCAGAAAGAAATCACACACACACACACACACAGACACACACAGAGACACACAGCCCGGCCAAGCTACGGCCGGCCCTTGGGAGGGAGGGGAGACGCCCAGGGTCTCTTCGGAAAAGCCAGAAATGGGGATGAAGAAAAAAGAGCGATATTTGGCAGGAGGGCAGGGCAGGCAAAGGGGGTGCAGGGGCCAGGGGCTCCCCGCTTTTCAGGGCCTTCGCTGCACAGGGCTGAGAAAGGCAGGCGGGGGGGAGAGTGGGGGGGGGCCAAGGGGGTCAGCAGCCGGAAAGTTTCTCTTCCACCGGAGAAAGGGGAAAAGTTGGGGAAATGGGGGCCGGGGAAGGATGGCAGCGGGCGCTGGGGGTGATCAGCCTGGAATTCCCTTTCCCCTTCTTCCAGCCAAGCGGAAAAACAGGAGGAGGGGAAGGAGAGAGGAAAGGAAGGGAGGGAAGGAAGGAAGGGGAGGGGAAAAGGGGAAGGAAGGTAGGAGGAAGAGGAGGGAAGCAAAGGAGGGAGAGAAAAAGGCAGGGAGGAAGGAAGGGGAGGGAAGGAGGAAGGAAGATTCTGGGAGTTGAAGTCCACGAGTCATGAGGGGGCCATAGTTCTCCCATGCTGGCTGAGGAATTCTGGGAGTTGAAGTCCACCAGTCATGAAGGGGGCCATAGTTCCCCCATGCTGGCTCAGGAATTCTGGGAGTTGAAGTCCATCAGTCATGAGGGGGCCATAGTTCCCCCATGCTGGCTGAGGAATTCTGGGAGTTGAAGTCCATCAGTCATGAAGGTGGCCATAGTTCCCCCATGCTGGCTGAGGAATTCTGGGAGTTGAAGTCCATCAGTCATGAGGGGGCCATAGTTCCCCCATGCTGGCTGAGGAATTCTGGGAGTTGAAGTCCACGAGTCATGAGGGGGCCATAGTTCCCCCATGCTGGATCAGGAATTCTGGGAGTTGAAGTCCATCAGTCATGAGGGGGCCATAGTTCCCCCATGCTGGCTCAGGAATTCTGGGAGTTGAAGTCCATCAGTCATGAGGGGGCCATAGTTCCCCCATGCTGGCTGAGGAATTCTGGGAGTTGAAGTCCACCAGTCATGAAGGGGGCCATAGTTCCCCCATGCTGGCTGAGGAATTCTGGGAGTTGAAGTCCATCAGTCATGAAGGGGGCCATAGTTCCCCCATGCTGGCTCAGGAATTCTGGGAGTTGAAGTCCACGAGTCATGAAGGTGGCCATAGTTCCCCCATGCTGGCTGAGGAATTCTGGGAGTTGAAGTCCATCAGTCATGAGGGGGCCATAGTTCCCCCATGCTGGCTGAGGAATTCTGGGAGTTGAAGTCCATCAGTCATGAGGGGGCCATAGTTCCCCCATGCTGGCTGAGGAATTCTGGGAGTTGAAGTCCACCAGTCATGAAGGGGGCCATAGTTCCCCCATGCTGGCTCAGGAATTCTGGGAGTTGAAGTCCACGAGTCATTAGGGGGCCATAGTTCCCCCATGCTGGCTGAGGAATTCTGGGAGTTGAAGTCCATCAGTCATGAGGGGGCCATAGTTCCCCCATGCTGGCTGAGGAATTCTGGGAGTTGAAGTCCACCAGTCATGAAGGGGCCATAGTTCCCCCATGCTGGCTGAGGAATTCTGGGAGTTGAAGTCCACGAGTCATGAGGGGGCCATAGTTCCCCCATGCTGGCTGAGGAATTCTGGGAGTTGAAGTCCATCAGTCATGAGGGGGCCATAGTTCCCCCATGCTGGCTGAGGAATTCTGGGAGTTGAAGTCCATCAGTCATGAAGGGGGCCACAGTTCCCCCATGCTGGCTCAGGAATTCTGGGATTTGAAGTCCACGAGTCATGAGGGGGCCATAGTTCCCCCATGCTGGCTGAGGAATTCTGGGAGTTGAAGTCCATCAGTCATGAAGTGGGCCACAGTTCCCCCATGCTGGCTCAGGAATTCTGGGATTTGAAGTCCACGAGTCATGAGGGGGCCATAATTCCCCCATGCTGGCTGAGGAATTCTGGGAGTTGAAGTCCACCAGTCATAAAAGGAGCCAAGGTTCCCCATCCTGGCCTGCTCCGAGCCGAGTTGTGCAAACACAACCCGTGTTGTAGCAACGGTGGGGCAGCAACCGTAGGCCCAGCCGGAGAGGGCCAGCGTGGCCCACAGGTGGAGACCAAGAATAGACGGGTGGCTTCTGGCAGGAGAAGCAGGAAGAGGAACTCTCTTCACTTGGTGTCTGTGTGTGTGTGTGTGTGTGTGTGTGTGTGTGTCTGTGTGTAAGAAGGCTGGCCACAGCAACTGGGCGCTCCCTTCATGGGAGAGCCGGGGGAGGGGGGACAACACAATGCTGAACGGTGTCAAAGCAACTCCGAGGCCCATAAGGAGCTGAAAACAGGCAATCGTTGGGATTTCTCCAGGGGAATAAAGTGATCTCCTAACTCAGGGGTAGGCAACCTCGGCTCTTTTAGGACTCATGGACTTCAACTCCCAGAATTCCTGAGCCAGCATAGCTGGCTCAGGAATTCTGGGAGTTGAAGTCCATGAGTCCTAAAAGAGCCGAGGTTGCCTACCCCTGTCCTAACTGCTTAGACCAGGGGTAGGCAACCTCGGCTCTTTTAGCCAGCTGTGCTGGCTCAGGAATTCTGGGAGTTGAAGTCCATGAGTCCTAAAAGAGCCGAGGTTGCCTACCCCTGGCTTAGACCCAGGGGTAGGCAACCTTGGCTCTTTTATGACTGGTGGACTTCAACTCCCAGAATTCCTCAGGCACAAGTCCTAAAAGAGCCAAGGTTGCCTACCCCCTGGCTTAGACTATGTTTCTCACCCATGGCAACTTGAAAAAAATGGGTGGACTTCAACTCCCAGAATTCCCCAAACAGCATCTGGGAGTTGAAGTCCCCCCCCATCTTCGAGGAGCTCAAGTCGAGAAACGCTGTCCTAAACCCAGACAATCTGCCTGCCTTGTCCTTCCCTTCCCTTCCCTCTTTCCTCACTCATTCATCATTTCCCCTTCCTCTCCTTCCTCCCCATCATTTCCACGTCTCCTTCCTTCCCTATCGTTTTCCCTTCTTCCCTTCCTCCCTCGTCATCTTCCCTCTCTCCTTCCTCCTTCCCTCCCTCATTTTCCCTCTCTTCTTCCTTCCTTCTTTCCCATCCCTTTCCCTTTCTCTCCTTCCTTCCTTCCTTCCTCCCTTCCCATCCTTTTCCATTTTCCTTTCTTCCCTTCCTCCCTCATCTTCCCTCTCTCCTTCCTTCCTTCTTTCCCATCCTTTCCCCTTTCTCTCCTTCCTTCCTTCCTCCCTTCCCATCCTTTTCCATTTTCCCTTCTTCCCTTCCTCCCTCATCTTCCCTCTCTCCTTCCTTCCTTCTTTCCCATCCTTTCCCCTTTCTCTCCTTCCTTCCTTCCTCCCTTCCCATCCTTTTCCATTTTCCCTTCTTCCCTTCCTCCCTCATCATCTTCCCTCTCTCCTTCCCCTCCCTCATCTTCCCTTTCTCTCCTTCCTTCCTCCCTTCCCATCATTTTCCATGTTTCCTTCTTTCCCTTCCTTCCCTATCATTCTCCCTTCCTTCCTTCCTTCCTTCCTTCCTTCCTTCCTTCCTTCCTTCCTTCCTTCCTTCCTTCCTTCCTTCCTTCCCTTCCCCCCTTCTCCTCTTTGTCCCTTTCTCATCTTCCTGCCCACCCACCTTAGCAGTTGAGAAACCCAAGATCAAAAGACTTAACATCCATCCAGGAGCTTCCCAAACGCCCATCAGCAGATCCAAAGGAAGTGCCCAGGCCCGCTGTGGGGGGGATTCTGGGAGTTGAAGTCCGCCCGCTCTCGAGTTGCCACGGTTGAGAAACCCAGCCTGGAAGAAAGGCCTGGAGGAAAAGTCTGCCCATCCCCGCCTCCTTGCTCTTGCTCGGCTGAGTAGGACGGGAGATCAGATAAAACCCACTTGGCCAAACCCCAAATGTTGGCTTCTGAGCTTGAGAGCCGTTTAATGGCTTGCCGGGGGGGGGGGGGGGGGAAGAAGGCCTCTGCCAGGAACTCCCAACCCCCAGCCATCAATTTTTGCAAGAGGAAGCTGGGATTAGGAGACGGAGAGAGAGATTACGGGAAACCCAGACGGATAACCGAGCAGGGCACGGGGTTGTTTTCAGCTCTTTCTCCAAAGATACGTTGCTCCATGAATGCTAGTTACCCCTTCCTGCCCAGGAATGGAGCACCCACCACTTCTGGAGGCCAGCTGTTCCACAGGCTAACTAACTTTGAAAGGGATGGGTTCAACTCGACTTCCTGGAGGAGCAGGACAGATTTAAGGCAAAACGGGAAGGGGGGTTGGGAGTTATGAAGGAACCCCCCCCTAGCCATTTGGGACACCAGACGTTCTCGTTCTTGGGACTGGGAACAGAATAACAGGATTGGAAGGGACCTTGGAGGTCTTCTAGTCCAACCCGCAGGCCAAGCAGGAGATCTTACAGCATTCCAGACAAATGGCTGCCCAGCCTCTTCTTGAAAACATCTGGTGGTTGAGCGCCCACAAGGCAAGCCGTTGCACTGGTTAATTGTCCTCACTGTCCACCCACCCCTCTTAAAGCATGGCTGGGCTGGGGGATTCTGGGAGTGGAAGTCCACCCACTTTAAATCATGCTGAGTAGGGAATTCTGGGAGTCAAAGTCTGGCCCTTTTAAAGCAGGCTGTCTAGGGGATTCTGGGAGTCGAAGCCCGCCCCTCTTAAAGCAGGCTGGCTGGGGGATTCTGGGAGTGGAAGTCCACCCCTCTTCAAGCAGGCTGGCTGGGAAATTCTGGGAGTGGAAGCCCACCCCTCTTAAAGCATGGTGGCTGGGAAATTCTGGGAGTGGAAGCCCACCCCTCTTAAAGCATGGTGGCTGGGGGGTTCTGGGAGTGGAAGCCCGCCCCTCTTAAAGCAGGCTGGCTGGGGGATTCTGGGAGTGAAAGTCCACCCCTCTTCAAGCAGGCTGGCTGGGAAATTCTGGGAGTGGAAGCCCACCCCTCTTAAAGCATGGTGGCTGGGAAATTCTGGGAGTGGAAGCCCACCCCTCTTAAAGCATGGTGGCTGGGGGGTTCTGGGAGTGGAAGCCCACCCCTCTTAAAGAAGGCTGGCTGGGGGATTCTGGGAGTGGAAGCCCACCCCTCTTAAAGCATGGTGGCTGGGGGGTTCTGGGAGTGGAAGCCCGCCCCTCTTAAAGCAGGCTGGCTGGGGGATTCTGGGAGTGAAAGTCCACCCCTCTTCAAGCAGGCTGGCTGGGAAATTCTGGGAGTGGAAGCCCACCCCTCTTAAAGCATGGTGGCTGGGAAATTCTGGGAGTGGAAGCCCACCCCTCTTAAAGCATGGTGTCTGGGGGGTTCTGGGAGTGGAAGCCCACCCCTCTTAAAGAAGGCTGGCTGGGGGATTCTGGGAGTGGAAGCCCACCACTCTTAAAGAAGGCTGGCTGGGGGATTCTGGGAGTGGAAGCCCACCCCTCTTCAAGCAGGCTGGCTGGGGGATTCTGGGAGTGGAAGCCCACCCCTCTCAAAGCAGGCTGGCTGGGGGATTCTGGGAATTAATGTCCTCCCCTCTTAAAGCATGGCTGGCTGGGGGATTCTGGGAGTGGAAGCCCGCCCCTCTTCCCGTCACCCACGTTGAGAAAGACTGAATCAGAAGCCTAAGATGTCCATCCAGGAGCCTCTCAGAAGCTCCGCAGAGGAGCCAAAGGACGTCTCCGGGACTCAGAGGCTCCATTTGCCCAGCAAACCTCACCTCAAAGGAAACAAAACTTTATTTCCTGGGGAAAATCTGATCCGGCCCACTGCTCACCGAATGGACTATTCATTCGGGCGGCGAGAGGAAAAGCTGACGACGAGACATTTCGGGAGAAAGCCTCCTCACGGATACGCACACGACAGCGAAAATCCCAGACAAGCAGGTCAAAGGGGATGAGCAGCGATCGGGAGACCCCCAAGGACTCACTTCTGAGCCAGGCCGGTCCTGGCAGAAGGTTAATCCTTTTATTGCAGTTGTAAAAGCCTTGCAAGACCCAGACTCCGCGGCTGCAAGCAAAGGAACCTGGCCATTTGGGTGGGGGGTGGGGTGGGGTCTTAATGCATTGGACTGGGGAAATCGGCCCGAAGCGGTGGGTGGCTGACCCTTTGGCTTAAAAGGTCCCTCTGTCAAAAGGTCGGATCCAGCCGGGCAGGCGGTGACTGCTGAAAGCTCACAAAGCAGAAAATAGAATAGAATAGAATAGAATAGAATAGAATAGAATGGAATGGAATGGAATAGAATAGAATAGAATAGAATAGAATAGAATAGAACAGAACAGAACAGAACAGAATAGAATAGAATAGAATAGAATAGAATAGAATAGAATAGAATAGAATTTAAATGGAATAGAATAGAATAGAATAGAATAGAATAGAATAGAATAGAATAGAATAGAATAGAATAGAATAGAATAGAATAGAATAGAATAGAATAGAATAGGAATATAGAATAGAAAACAGAATGGAATGGAATGAAATGGAATGGAATAGAATAGAATGTAGAGTAAGAATAGAATAGAATAGAGTAGAGTAGAATAGAATAAAATAGAATAGAATATAGAAGAGAATAGAAGAGAAGAGAAGAGAAGAGAAGAGAAGAGAAGAGAAGAGAAGAGAAGAGAAGAGAAGAGAAGAGAATTAAAATTATAATAAAATAGAAATATAGAATAGGAGTAGAGTAGAATAGAATAGAATTAAAATAAGAATAGAATAGAATAGAATAGAATAGAATAGAATAGAATAGAATAGTAGAATAGAATAGAATTAAAATAAGAATAGAATAGAATAGAAATATAGAATAGGAGTAGAGTAGAATAGAATAGAATAAAAATAAGAATAGAATAGAATAGAATAAAATAGAATAGAAAGAATAGAATAGAATGCAGAATAAGAATAGAATGTAGAATAGAATAGAATAGAATAGAATAGAATAGAATAGAATAGAATAGAATAGAATAGTCCTGGAAGGGACTTTGGAGGTTGTCTAGTCCAGCCCCCTGCTCAAGCAGGAGAACCTGTCACACAGATGACTTTCTAGCCTCTTCTTAAAAACCTCCAGTGATGGAGTGCCCACGATTTCTGGTGGCAAGCTGTTCCACTGGTTAATTGTCCTCACTGTCAGGAAGTTTCTCCTTAATTCCAGGTTGCTTCTCTCCTGGATGAGTTTCCAGCCATTGCTTCTCCTCCTTCCCTCTGGTGCTTTGGAGAATAACGTGACCCCCTCCTCTGCCTTGTCGTAGCCCCTGAGATCCTGGAAGGCTGCTATCATTTCTCCCTGTTTCTTCTTTTCTTTAGACTGGCCAAACCCAAGTCCCGCAGCCGTTCTTCGTACGTTTTAGCCTCCAGGCCTTGGATCATCTCGGTTGCTCTAAATAAATCCCTTGCCAAACATCCCACCTCCTGAAGGAAATGTAAACTATGGGTGGTCCTCAGCTTACGACCGCAACCGAGCGTGAAATTCCCACTGCTAAACAAGACAGTTCTTAAGAGAGCGCTTTGGCCCGTTTTACGACTTTTCTCGACGCAGATGTTAAGAGAATCACCGGCGGCTGTTAAATTAGTAAGACAAGGTCGCTAAGAGAATCTGCTTTCCCCCACTGAGTTTGCTTGTCCGAAGGTCGCAAAACGGGGACCCCAGGACGCTGCGACCGTCGTACATAGGAGTCAGCTGCCAAGCGTCGTCTGAATTCCGATCCCGTGATCGCGGGGATGCTGCGACGGCCGTAAGTGTGAAAAAAAATAACGATCACAAGTCACCCCCTGCAGTGCCGTTACAGTTTCAAACCGTCACTAAACGAGTGGGTGTGTGCCGAGGTTGCGTGTTGAATAAGTCCCCGTCGGCTGGCTTTGCAAACCACCTCGCGCCCCTCGGGTGACACAGTGTGTGTGTGTGTGTGTGTGTGTGTGTGTAGGACTTTGATAAAGAAATAAACAACACAAATAAACCATGGTTTCACCGTCACCGCGGCGAGGCTGACCGAAAAACACGGGGAGCCGACTCCAGTTTCTCTCGGCAAGCCAGTTTAGTCTCTTCATGACGTGGATCTAAAACAACGCAAAATCCGTCTGATAAAGGCTGAATTTTTGCCCACCCTTTCCGAGTCTCTCAAAGGGTCCCTTTCCCGGAAAGCCAACCTGTCTGGAACACGAGCGGTCCTCGGCTTACGACGAGCTCCTGGGATCAGAATTCCTGTTGTTAAGCGAGGCTGTTCAAGTGAGTTTTATTATTTATTAAATGGATGCGCTGTCCACCTGGCTATTGGGTGTGACTCTTTTATGCCGCCACTGTTAAGGGCATCGCGGCGGTTCTTAAACGAAACATGCGGTCACTAAGCAGATCGGCCTTCCCCCCCCCCACTGTCTTTGCTTATCAGCAACAGGCGAGGAAGGCCGCAACCGTTGTAAATACATGCCTGAATTTCGATCAAGAGACCATGGGGATGTTCCTAGAGTTGTAAGTGTGGGGAACTGGCCGTAAGTCACTTGTTGCAGGGCTGTCGTAACTTCGGACCGTCGCTAAACAAGCGGCTGTAAATCGAGGACTGCCTGCAAACAAATCCTGATTAAAAAAACTAAAGCAGAGCCAGCATCCTCGCGCCGAGGGCGAAAAGCCAAGCACAAAAGCAGCTTCCCACAACTTGTGGATTACAGGAAGTCCTCAACTTACAACGGCTCATTTAGTGACCGCTCAAAGTTACAACGGCACAGAAAAAAAAAGGGACGTGGGTCTGTTTTTCACACTTTGGACCAATGCAGCACCCCCCCATGGTCACATGATCAAAATGCAGATGCTCGATAACTGACTCCTATTTATGACGGTTGCATTGTCCCGGGTGTGTGTGTGTGTGTGTGTGTGTGTCACGTGATCCCCTTAGCCGACCTACTGACCAGCAAAGTCCAAGGGGGAAGCCAGATTCCCTTAACGACCGGATTGCTAACTTAACAACGGCAGGGATTCACATAACAACGGTGGCCAGGAAGGTGGCTAAAACGGGGCGAAGCTCGCTTAATAAATTTCTCGCTTAGCGACGTTTAAGCTTTGGGCTCAATTGAGGTCGTAAGTCGAGGATGACTTGAACTGCCTCACCCTCCCAGCGTATCTGAGAAGCGTGCAGGGCCATGCAGCGGGGGAGGCTAATCTCTTGTTTACACCGGGGTGGACAGCCGAATATCTTCCTCCTCCTCCTCCTCCTCCTCCTGATAACCACAGGAGTTATCAGCTGGTTCCAGGGAAGGGTGTGTCACCCCTCCCCCTCTGATTTGAAAAGGGGGGGGTGGATACATGCAAAGTCACTGGGGTGTTCAGTTGGTTTGCACAGCTATGCACACACAGACATACACAGACACACACACACACAAAACCACTGACTAGGCTTTGAAGGGCACCATTTAGTTCAATGGTCTTCAAACTTGGCCCTTTTATGACTTGTGGACTTCAACTCCCAGAGTTCCTCAGCCAGCTATGCTGGCTGAGGAATTCTGGGAGTTGAAGTCCACAAGTCATAAAAGGGCCAAGTTTGAAGACCCCTGATTTAGTTTGTGGTTTCCTAAACAGACATTTGACGTCAGTGTCCAGGCTGGCACGTAAGAGAGAAGAAGCAAACCAGGTTGTAAGGGAGAAACAAGCCAGAATCCTCCTCTTCCTCCCTTCTAGCCCTAGGATGTTGGGACATGAAATGTCTGCAAGAAAACCACCAACCTCAGCCTTCCTCCTCTTCTTCTTCTTCCTCCTCCTCCTCCTCTCTGCAAACACCCCCTCCCTTCTAGCACTGATGATGTTCCCTAGTTGGGTCATGAAATGTCTGCAAGGAAACCACCCAGCTCAGAGAGCCCCAAGGATCCCACAGTGTTTCTTCCTCCTCCTCCTCCTCCTCCTCCTCCTCCTCCTCCTCCTCCTCCTCCTCCTCCTCCTCCCTCCAATCCCCCCTCCCTTCTAGCACTGATAAGGTAAAGGTAAAGGTAAAGGCTAGTCGTTTCCGACTCTAGGGGCCAGTGCTCATCTCCGTTTCAAAGCCGAAGAGCCAGCGCTTGTCCGAGGACGTCTCCGTGGTCATGTGGCCGGCATGACTAGACGCCAAAGGCGCACGGAACGCTGTGACCTTCCCACCGTAGTGGTCCCTATTTTCCTACTTGCGTTTTTACGTGCTTTCGAACTGCTAGGTTGGCAGAAGCTGGGACGAGTAACAGGCGCTCACTCTGCTACGTGGCACTCGGGATTCGACCCGCCAAACTGGCGACCTTCTGATCGACAAGCTCAGCGTCCTAACCCACTGAGCCACCGCGTCCCTTTTTTCTAGCACTGATGATGTTCCCTAGTGGGGTCATGAAACGTCTGCAAGGAAACCACCCAGCTCAGAGGGCACCAGGGACCCCACAGTCACTTTCCTCCTCCTCCTCCTCCTCCTCCTCCTCCTCCTCCTCCTCCTCCTCCTCCTCCTCTCCACAAACTCCCCTCTCTTCCAGCACTGATGATGCTACCTAGTTGGGTCATGAAACGTCTCCAAGAAAACCACCCAGCTCAGAGGGCACCAGGGACCCCATAGTCCTTCTCCTCCTCCCCAGTTTCTAGCACCAAAGATCCCACGATCCTGGTCCTCCTCCTCTTCCCCCCAACCCTTCTTCCTCATGATGTTTTCTCACCGGGTCATGAAACATCTACAAAAAGCCACCGAGTTCAAAGAGCACCAAGGACCCCACGCCAGTCAGCTAAACATCCCCTAAATACCCGGAGGAAGCTCGCTGCCTCTTCCAGGGGCAGCTGCAGAACTGGACCCCCAACTTCTGGCTGCCGGGGGCTGCCCCGGACCCTTGCCAGCGAGCAGGCTTCGGGGGGGGGGGAGGAGGGGGTAAAAAGAGGCGAACAGAAGCTGCCGTTTGGCCAAGGAGCAGCCGGGCTGGCCAAGTTCCTGCTTTGGGTAAACAATGCCTTGACTCAAATCTCATCCTTAACTCCTACTAGGAGAGAGAGAGAGGGGAGAAGAAGGAAGCTTGTTCTTTCGGCTGTGTCACAAAAAGCCTCGAAACTAAGTTGGCTTGGCAGTCGAGGGGGGGCAACTCAACTCAGGCCCCAAACGCAGCAAGGTCCCCAAAGACAGCGAGTGACTGAAGTTTTTAAGAAGAGACTGGAGAGCCACTTGTCTGAAATGGTGTAGGGTTTCCTGCCTGAGCAGGGGGTTGGACTAGATTTAATTTAATTTAATTTAATTTAATAACATTTATATACCGCCCTTCTCCCTGAGGACTCAGGGCGGTTCACAGGGCAGAATAAAATAGCAAATACAAACATTAAAATTAGATGACCTCCAAGGTCCCTTCCAATGTATTATTATTATATTATTATTATTATTATTATTATTATTATTATTATTATTATTATTATTATTATTATTATTATTATATTATTTTATTATTATTATTATTAATTTATTATTATTATTATTATTATTATTATTATTATTATTATTATTATTATTATTATTATTATTATTATTATTGTTATAACTCACAATGGCCCTTGTAGACACCGGGGACCGGTTCTGCGGACCGGAGGGCGTGTGGTTTTGTGTGCTGCCTGCATCCCGCGGATGGGGCTTTGCTTGTTTGTGCGGACCGGTTGCCGGCGTGCCGCGGCCCGGTACGGGTCCACGGACTGGGGAGGGAGGGTGGGGGGGTAGGGGACCCTTCTTCCTGCTGTTTTTCCCGCGACAGAGGTCACCTTAGGTCTTCAAGACAAAGAGCCCTCAAAATATCTGTCCCCCGCTAACTTTTTTTCTGTCTCCTTTTGTGACCAATTTGTCCTGCACTGACAAATTTGCACAGAACCGTGGATTCATCTTAAATTGCTCTGCGCCAAGGTTTAAGACCTGTGCACTTCTGCTCCCAGGATCCCCCAGCCAGCCTGCTTTAAGAGGGGTGGGCTTCCACTCCCAGAATCCCCCAGCCAGCCTGCTTTAATATTGGTGGACTTCCATTCCCAGAATTCCCCACCCAACCTGCTTTAATATTGGTGGACTTCCATTCCCAGAATCCCCCGCCAGCCTGCTTTAAGAGGGGTGGACTTCCACTCCCAGAATACCCCAGCCAGCCTGCTTTAAGAGGGGTGGACTTCCACTCCCAGAATCCCCCAGCCAGCCTGCTTTAATATTGGTGGACTTCCACTCCCAGAATTCCCCAGCCAGCCTGCTTTAATACTGGTGGACTCCCAGAATCCTCCAGCCAGCCTGCTTTAAGAGGCTTGGGCTTTGACTGGGAGCCTCTTGGGAGTTGAAGTCCAGAGATCTTAAAGTGGGCCAAGGTCAGGGAACTCTGCTTATACGGGCGCAACCCTTTCGGTTAACCACCGCTTTAAAACTGAAACACAAGGGAGTCTTGTTCTTGAGCCATAAATTGTGATTTGCAAAGTGCAAAAGCTGGTTCCCATCATCGCACTAGCCCACAATGCGGTTTTGCTTGGCCGGGGACGGCCTGTGGTGTGAACCCCGCCGACCACAACAGATGTGCAGCAGTTGTCAAGAGCAGGCAGCAGCAGCAGCAGCAACCTGGGGGAAAGATGGAGCTGTTTTTCGGACGGTTAGGCTCAGGGTTGACTCAGTCTTTCGTCCTTCTGAGGTCGGTAAAACGAGGACCCAGATTTTGGGGGGCAATATATGTGAAACTTAAGAAACTTTTCATTTCGACCTCAAACCACCCCAGTGATGCCCTCGACGTGATGTCCCGTTGCCTGGAGGCGGTCCGGGTCTGGATGGGGAGGAACAGACTTCAGCTCAACCCCGACAAGACCGAGTGGCTTTGCATACCTTCATCCCGGGTTTATTCGGATATTCCATCTCTCTCTATGGGGGGTGAATTATTACCCCCCCGTAGATAGGGCTCGCAACTTGGGAGTCCTCCTAGATTCACGGCTCACCCTGGAAGACCATACAGTGGCCGTGATTAAGGGGGCTTTCGCCCAGGTTCGCCTGGTGCGCCAGTTGCGGCCCTATCTGGACCGGGATGCCCTGTGCACGGTCACTCATGCGCTCGTGACCTCTCGCCTTGACTACTGTAATGCTCTCTACATGGGGCTTCCCTTGAAGACCACTCGGAGGCTCCAACTGGTACAGAATGCGGCCACGAGAGTTGTCTTGGGAGTTTCCCGGTACTCCCATGTTACACCTTTGCTCCGTGAGCTGCATTGGTTGCCAGTTGTCTTCCGGGTGAGATTCAAGGTCTTGGTGATGGTTTTTAAGTCCTTACATGGCATGGGTCCGGAGTACCTCGGGGACCACCTGCTGCCGGCGTCGACTCCCCTCCGCCCTGTGCGTTCCCACAGAGAGGGCCTCCTCAGGGTGCCTCCGGTCGGGGAATGTCGGCTGTTGGCCCCCAGGGGGAGAGCCTTCTCTGTGGGCGCCCCGGAGCTATGGAATCGGTTACCGGTTGAGCTCCGGATGGCGCCCGATCTTTGCTCCTTTCGTCGCGATCTGAAGACATTCTTATTCGAACAAGCCGGCCTGGCCTGATGGGGGATGTCAGGGTTTTTAATGGGTTTTTATATTGTTACTGTTTTATCTGGGCGATTATTTAATTCTCTTTTAATTTTTGTATTTTCTATTTATATGTGCCCTGTTCACCGCCCTGAGTCCTTCGGGAGAAGGGCGGTATACAAATTTAATAAATGAAATGAAAATGAAATGAAGAGAGGGCTGTAAAGCACCATGAAGCTTTATATAAGTTTGCTATTGCGGGGGGGGGGGTCAGACTAGAAGACCTTCAAGGTCCCTTCCAGCCCTAGGATTCTATGATTCTAGAAAGAAGGAAGGAAGGAAGGAAGGAAGGAAGGAAGGAAGGAAGGAAGGAAGGAAGGAAGGAAGGAAGGAAGGAAGGAAATTCATCAAAGAAAGAAGCAACCTGGTACTAAGGAGGAAGGAAGGAAGGAAGGAAGGAAGGAAGGAAGGAAGGAAGGAAGGAAGGAAGGAAGGAAGGAAATTCATCAAAGAAAGAAGCAACCTGGAACTAAGGAGGAAGGAAGGAAGGAAGGAAGGAAGGAAGGAAGGAAGGAAGGAAGGAAGGAAGGAAAGAAGGAAAGAAGGAAGGAAGGAAGGAAGGAAGGAAGGAAGGAAGGAAGGAAAGCAAACAAGGAGAAGGAAGGAAGCTGTGATGTCCCAGTGGTTAGAACACTGGTGGTTAGAACACAGCCTCGCTGGGGAATTCTGGGAGTTGTAGTCCACAAGTCTTAAAGTGGCCACGTTGGAGGACTCCCTGCTCTAGACGGTGCCAGCTTCCAAATGAGTAAAAAACATGTTTTGCAGGCAGTCCTTGACTTACAGCAGTCCACAGTGACCGTTCAAAGTTACAACGGCCCTGAAAATAGCGGCTTGACGACTGGTTTTCATACTTAGGACCGTCGCAGCATCCCCAAGGCTCAGGTGATCCAAATTGGGACGCTGGCTTGTATTTATGACGAGTGCAGCGTCCCAGCGTTGATGGGATCCGCTTTTGCGACCTTCTGACAAGCATAAATCAATGGGGAAGCCGGATTCACTTAACAACCGTGTAGCAAACTTAATAACGTCCGCAGTGAATCAGTTACAACAATTAACCAGCGGAACTCCTTGCCTCCAGAAGCAGTGAATGCTCCAACACTGGAAATTTTTAAGAAGAGACTGGACAGCCGTGCGTCTGAAATGTTTTAGGGTTTCCTGCCTGAGCAAGGGGTTGGACTAGATGACCTCCAAGGTCCCTTCTGACTTCATTACTACTACTACTACTACTATTTTATTTCAACCACTGTGGCAAGAAATGTCGTAAAATGGGGGCAAACCTCACTTAACTGGCTTGCTTAGCAGCCGAAAGTTTGAGCTCAAATTTTAACTTATTCGTGGGCATTTTGTTTAATCGTTTTTAATTTTTGTATCTTGTTTTTGATATGTATTGCCCTGTTCACCGCCCTGAGTCCTTCGGGAGAAGGGCGGTCTACAAATTTAATTAAATACATAAATAAATAATTGTGGTGGTTAAGCCGAGGACTACCTGTATTGTTAACTTTTTAATATTAATTTGAATTATTTTTAACTTCTTACCTCTTTATTCTCACTTGGTTGTGAGCTGCCTAGAACTGCCTCTTGGTGAGAGATGGGGGGGGGAGGGAGGGGACAGGCAAGATTTAACCAACAAACCCATGTAAAGTAAGAACGTGGAATATTAAGATAATAAAATATCCCTATTACAATTGGCTTAAAAATTAACCAAGATGGCCAGGAAGAAAACAAGATGCAGAAGGGGAGGAGTTGGGGAGAGGGGAAGTGTCTTATCTCAGTCTGTTAACCGTCTCCAGAGTGACACCCCCCCCCATCTCAAGGCCGGGTGTGTGTGTGTGTGTGTGTGTGTGTGTGTGTGTGTGTGTGTGTGGGCAGTTGGCAAGTCAGGTTTTTCAAGGCCAAAAAAAAACGGTGGATGCAAATTTCCCATTTGGTGCTTTTTCAGACTCGTTTGTCTCCCAGTCCCATTGAGCATTCAGTGGGGGGGTCCTGGGATCTGTATCCCCCTCCCCACCCGGTCTGAAGACCCCTCCCTTGTCTGTGTGGCATAGGGTCCCCCTCTCTTTCCGTTGCCGAATCCAATCTCTCTTTTGCTGACACCGAAGTCTGTGGAGCTATTCCTGGCTTGCCTTCTCCGACATCTGATTCGGAGAGATGCCAGCCCCCTTTCCCCCCCCCCCCAGGTTATGGGGGCAGAGAGCTTGGAGGGGAGACGCAAGCCAGGAAGACGAGGCCGGCCGTGCTGGTTGCATCAGGCAGGAAGAAAGGGATTCACAACATGGAAACTGACCAGGAAGTAGAACTCCAAAATCATTTTAAGGCAAGGATATCCAACCTTGGCAACTTTAAGCCTTGTGGATTTCAGCTCCCAGATGTCTCCAACCAACTTGGGCAACCTTAAGCCTGGTGAACTTCAACGCCCAGAATTCCTCAGCCAACTTTGAAGCCTGGTGGATTTCAACTCCCAGAAGTCTCCAGCCAACTTTGGCAACCTTAAGCCTCGTGGACTCCCAGAATTCCCCAGCCAACTTTGACAACTTTTAAGCCTGGTGGATTTCAACTCCCAGAAGTCTCCAGCCAACTTTGGCAACCTTAAGCCTCGTGGACTCCCAGAATTCCCCAACCAACTTTGGCAACTTTTAAGCCTCGTGAACGTCAGCTCCCAGAATTCCCCAACCAACTATGGCAACTTTAAGCCTCGTGGACTCCCAGAATTCCTCAGCCAACTTTGGCAATTTAAGCCTCGTGGACTTCAGCTCCCAGAATTCCCCAACAAACTTTGGCAACCTTAAGCCTTGTGGACTCCCAGAATTCCCCAGCCAACTTTGGCAACTTTTAAGCCTCGTGAACGTCAGCTCCCAGAATTCCCCAACCAACTATGGCAACTTTAAGCCTCGTGGACTCCCAGAATTCCTCAGCCAACTTTGGCAACTTTAAGCCTCGTGGACTTCAGCTCCCAGAATTCCCCAGCCAACTTTGGCAACCTTAAGCCTCCTGGACTCCCAGAATTCCCCAGCGGCCATAGCTCGGACACCCCTGATTGAAGTTCAACATTCACAGCCTACCTTGACCAAGATAAGCTCCCACCACCAGCCCAGAAACCTAACTCGGGCTTGTTCATGTTTGGAATCCTAGTTTGTTTTCCAGGGAGCAAACGGCAGCCTACCACGCGCCTCCTACCCCTCGCAGCAACTTTGCTGAAGACAAAAAGTTAGGCGAAGAAATGGCAACGAAGCCCCAAGGAACTTGACTTTCCCAACAAGGCAGGGGTCTTCAAACTTGGCCCTTTTAGGACTTGTGGACTTCAACTCCCAGAATTCCTCAGCCAGCATACGCTGGCTGAGGAATTCTGGGAGTTGAAGTCCACAAGTCCTAAAAGGGCCAAGTTTGAAGACGCTTGCAACAAGGCATCAATCCAAGCAAGTTTTTTTCTCCGCTCCGGAGGCGTTTCAAGCGCCCAAAGCGGGGCAATAAATCAAACTCTACTCACAGCAATAACACGGAAGTAAAGACAACACGTTTCGCCGTGTTCGGGGCTTCACGCGAAGCCTGCTAACCTGGAGCAGCCGTGCTGGCAGGAGACAAAGCGGGAGGGTCACCCCTCCTTGATAATCGGGGTGTGTGTGTGTGTGGGGGGGGTTTCCCGGCGGGAGAAGAGCCCCCCTCCGTCCCCTTCTCGGGGGCAAAACGCCGAAGAGGCTCCGTTCACACGACCGCTAACCCGGGTCGGGAGGCCGTGAGAACTCCGCCGGAGGGGAGGAGCCGACGGGGAGACCCGGCCGCTCCCCTCGGCGGCAGTTTCGACTCGCGTCTCTGGCTTCCACCGGCTCGGCCGACCGGGAAGGACGAGGCTCCGTTCACACGACCGCTAACCCGGGTCGAGAGGCCGTGAGAACTCCGCCGGAGGGGAGGAGCCGACGGGGAGACCCGGCCGCTCCCCTCGGCGGCAGTTTCGGCTCGCGTCTCTGGCTTCCACCGGCTCGGCCGACCGGGAAGGACGCGGGGCCCGAGCAGCGCTTCCCAGCTTTGCCGGACCGGGCTGGGCTTCCCGTAGCCAGCCAGGGTCGCAGCCGCCGCGGCCGGTCCGGAGTTGGGTTGGGTCCCGCGCGCTTCGGGAGAAAGTTGGCAGAAACGGCGGGGAAAGTTGGCAGAAGCCGCCCGCGCCCCCCCGCCAGCGCAGAAGTGGGGTGCGGAGAGGAAAAAAAACTCCAGCGGGAGTTTGGGGAGGGGGGGACGGAAGCAAGCCGGCGAGACCCCCGCCCCAGCCTGACTCCCTCCCTCCCTCCATTCAGAGGCTGGCCCGAGTTTGCCCCCCCGCCAGAGCAAAAGTGGGGTGCAGAGAGGAAAAAAAAACTCCAGCGGGAGTTTGGGGAGGGGGGGAAGAGGGGGGAGAGGGAAGCAAGCAGCCGGCGCGACCCCCGCCCCAGCCTGGCTCCCTCCCTCCATTCAGGGGCTGGCCCGAGTTTGCGCCCCCCGCCAGCGCAGAAGCGGGGTGCGGAGAGGAAAAAAAAAACCTCCAGCGGGAGTTTGGGGAGGGGGCAGAGAGGGAAGCAAG
>NC_139512.1:357423653-357426153 GCF_947247035.1 Vipera ursinii | reverse complement strand
TGCCTCCAGAGGTGGTGAATGCTCCAACACTGGAAGTTTTTAAGAAGAGACTGGACAGGTACTTGTCTGAAATGGTATAGGCTTTCCTGCCTGAGCAGGGGGTTGGACTAGATGACCTCCAAGGTCCCTTTCATCTTCTTCTTCTTCTTCTTCTTCTTCTTCTTCTTCTTCTTCTTCTTCTTCTTCTTCTTCTTCTTCTTCTTCTTATTATTATTATTATTATTATTATTATTATTATTATTATTATTATTATTATCAGAATAACAGAGTTGGAAGGGACCTTGGAGGTCCTCTAGTCCAACCCCCCTGCTCAGGCAGGAAACCCTATACCAGGGGTAGGCAACCTTGGCTCTTTTATGACTCCTGGACTTTAACTCCCAGAATTCCTGAGCCAGCATGGCTCAGCATGGAAACCTCTCCCTTTCCCCTCAGCATGGCTGGCTCAGGAATTCTGGGAGTTGAAGTCCAGGAGTCATAAGAGAGCCGAGGTTGCCTACCCCTGCCTTATACCATCCCAGTCCAATGGTTGTCCAATCCCTTCTTAAAAATCTCCAGGGACGGAGCACCCACATCTTTCTGGTGGCCAGCTGTTCCACTGGTTAATTGTCCTCACTGCCAGGAAGTTTCTCCTGAATTCCAGGTTGCTTCTCTCCTGGGTTGGTTTCCATCCGTTCCTTTTCATCCTGCCTTCTGGTGCTTTGGAGAATAGCTTGACTCCCTCTTCTTTGGGGCAGCCCCTGAGATACTGGAACGCTGCTATCCTGTCCCCCCTCGTCCTTCTCTTCATTAAACTGGACATTCCCAATTCCAGCAACCGTTCTTTGTATGTTTTAGTCTCCAAACTTACTCAGCGCTGGCCTGGAGGCTTCCCTATCATCCAGTCTCTTGATTTTTGAACATCAACACAAGGCTTTTATTTATTTTTAGGGGAGATGCCGGGAATTGAACCCAGGCCTTTTGCAAAGGGAGGGATTATCTTGTGAATTATGTCCTCGGCCACAGCTTGGATATCTGCAGGCAGAACCTCAAACTCCTATTCATCAAACAAAATATATATTATATGTATTTTTCCCCCCTGCACCGATGACCTTAATGCTAGCTGGTGTGCTTGGCTTCTGTGTTTGTGTCTGTGTTTGTGTCTGTGTGTGTGTGTGTGTGTGTGTGTGTGTGTGTAAGGGAGAGACAGAACGGATAACAACGTCAATCACACCTTTTTTTTCCTTTTTCTTTTTTTGCACCACTGACACTATTTTCCTGACACCACGAAGAAGACGAAGACGGAGAAACAGAGGAAGGAAGCTGTTATTTTGCCGCTCCGTGCCAAGATTTTGCCGGGCAGAATCTGAAAAGCGTGTGTCTGTGATGTTTGTGGTGTTCAGAAGATAACCGCTTTGGGCATATTTCAAATATTTTCTCGATGGGAAAGGGCTGTCTGGGGCCGACGGGCCGGCTGACCTCTGGACTGAATTTCCTGTTGCAAAGCTGGGAATGGCGAGGTCTGGAAAGAGAGAAATCCCCAGGAAAAACTGGCCTGCAGAAGATTAGCTGAGTGGGGGGCTGGGGGGTGGGGTGGGTTTCTTCCTCTGATTTGCAGATAACAGTTTCTTCCCAGGGAAATATTTGGCCTACCTTTTTTTTCCTTCCCTGCTCCCTCAGCCTGGAAAGATAATCTGTTTTTTAAATAATCTGATCAGCGGGCTGGAGGCTAAAACATATCAGGAACGGTTGCTGGAATTGGGTCTGTCTCGTTTAATGAAGAGGAGGAGGAGGGGGGACAGGATAGCAGCCTTCCAGTATCTCAGGGGCTGCCCCCAAAAAGAGGGAGTCAAGCTGTCCTCCAAAGCGCCTGAAAGCAGGAGAAGAAGCAACGGATGGAAAATCATCAAGGAGAGAAGCAACCTGGAACTAAGGAGAAATTTCCTGACAGTGAGAACAATTAACCAGTGGAACTCCTGGACTCCAGAAGTGGTGAATGCTCCAACCCTGGAAGTTTTTAAGAAGAGACTGGACAGCCGTTTGCCTGAAATGGTGTAGGGTTTCCTGCCTGAGCAGGGGGTTGGACTAGATGACCTCCAAGGTCCCTTCCAACTTTGTTGTTGTCATTGTTGTTATTAATCACACTCAGCCAGATGTTCAGATTGGATTTGGCATTTTTGTCTACCTATCGAGTTCTGACTGCTCTTTAGAAGGCCAGATCCTGAAGCGGAAACTCAAATCCTTTGGCCACCTAACGAGAAGGAAGGACTCACTGGAGAAGAGCCTCATGCTGGGAAAGGTGGAGGGCAAGAGAAGAAGGGGACGACAGAGAAGGAGGTGGCTGGATGGAGTCACTGAAGCAGGAGGCCTGAGCTTAGATGGACTCCAGAAGATGGTGGAGGACAGGAAGGCCTGGAGGAACGTTGTCCATGGGGTCGCGATGGGTCGGACACGACTTCGCAGCTAACAACAACAACATCGAGTTCTTACTACTACTACTACTACTACTAATTATTATTATTAT